>NW_019384766.1:147266-317339 GCF_000671375.1 Centruroides sculpturatus
ATAATAATTCACTCTAAATGAAATAAGTACAATATAATGATCTTTTCTGATATTAGAGCATAGCAACATTCATTACCAACTATGCTCTTATGCTATAATTTTTCTTTTTAATTACAATTACAAACAATATTCTTTCAATTTTCTATTATTTTTAAATTTATTTTCATGACTTCTATTTATTTTCAGGTTTTCTTTTTCTAATCTAGTTTATATATTTAGTCATTGAAATAGAGTTTTCACTTATTTGATATTTTGTTAAAGATTGATCCTAGACGCCTAATTGATCAATAAAAGTGATGCTATTATTTTATCTATAGTAAGCGTAGCTCAGGAGACACAGATTGCTGATACTGTCTAGATCACAGATTCTCAAACTTATTTCGACCACCGCCCACTTTGAGATTTAAAAAAAATCTAGTGCCCCCATATTTTTTAACTTACCTTTTTACATTACCATCTATTGTGTATCTTAAAAACAGTTATTGCAAATATAACATTTAAACATGCATTATTATATGGATAGGATAGATAGGGTGTGATCCATATCCTATTTCTGAGATCAAAGAATGTTTCAATGAGAGGAAATAAAACTCATACTTAATCATATTTAGAAGTATTTTTATTAACATTAAAAGAAGGCTTTGAATTTAAAACTTATGTAATGTGAAGGTTGAATCTCATGCATTTCGACAAGTTTGTTAATATCAAGCTTGAATTCACTTAAAAATAGCCGTAAGTCACCGCATTCAGTAACTTGCAGCCAATTTCTGTTTTTAGTTAGCAATATTGCTACAGCACTAAATCCACATTCACACAAATACGACGATGGGAATGCTATCAGAAATCGTTAAACAACCAACCATAACCCAGGGTACAGTTGGGAGATTTGCTTCTGCAGCCAAAATTCTAGGTAGCCATTCTTGAATTTAATTTTTAATTCTTTGTTTGTTGTCACTTCTATAAGTTGTTCTTTTAACTGGGATGATCTTGCTGTGTTGACATTTGAAAACGAATCCAATACCCAGTCTGGTATGTCCATGTTTAAAATGTCCTGGAATCGTTCCTTAAAATCATGTGTTGACAGTAAATGAACAAGTCATTGTTACTGAAGGATACCGCTGATAAATTGCAGAAGTTGTTATTAAATTCATATCTGCCGATATTCCTTTTGTACAGTAGCAGTTTGGCTATGAAAGCAGCAACGATATTTTTTGTTTTAATTAAGTTTAAGTCATCGCCTTGAATCTGGAGATTTACATCATTAAACAATTTATACATGTCTGTCAAGTATGCAATATCATTCTTTGATGTGATGAGGTAGCCGCACAATTCTGTATCTTTGTTTTCCAGGAACTCTATCACAGAGTCAAACAGATTGTAAAATTGAGCCAGACAAGTACCTTTTGATAACCAGTGCACTCTGTGTGAAGCAGCAAGTGGTTGGAATCTTCATCATTCGCAATCCAAAGCTGACTAATTAATCTGTCATTTAGTGAGCTGCTTCTGATTTTATTAACTGCTCTGATAACATATTGCAGTGATGTATGCAAGCGTTCACTCAGATTTCTTGCAACCAAATGCTGGTAATGAATGACGCAATGTACAGCAAGCATGTCTGGAACTTTATTTTTTAAGTATGCCATGAAGCCTTAATAATGTCCTGTAATAGTTGGAGCACCATCTGTAGCAGCTGACATATTATTATTGAAAGGAATTTCCTTTTCATTAAAAAAACTTTTCCAGTGTATTAAATATGGTTTCTCCCTTTGTGTCTGTTTCTAAATTTCTATCAAATAATAGTTCTTGACATATTTTCTCATAATTTTTTCGTCCAATGGTTCTTTTTATTTTTTAATATTTGAAGACAAGTTCGCCCAAATAGGGATCACCATTTTTTACTTTTGCGTTCTAGACAGTACATTTCTGGCGACCGACTTTCCGGCGATATTTTCTCATCTTTCATAAACCTCACATATGACAATAACAATGCTTCATTAGTTGGTAAAGTGGACTCATCCAACTGAATTGAAAATAGACAAGTCTTAAGACGATTGCACAATGATTCTTCAATGTTTTTAGCCATCTCATCAATTTGTCTTTGCACAGAACTATTGCTTAAGGGAATTTTTCAAATAATATCTGCCGCTAGTTTATGGAGCACAGTAGTTAATACTTCTTTTACTGCCAGTAAAATTAAATTTTTCCCTATAGTATGTGGTTTGCCACTTTTAGCAATTAACAATGAGATATTGTATGAAGCACGAAGTCCGTCATCGTCTTGCTCATGCTTATAAGCTGCTGAAAAAAGTTTCGATATAGTTGGTTGAACTGTGTACTTCTTTTCCAGGTCTTGAAAATAGGTCACATCTTTGTCTTTCTTATCCAAGTGCACTTTATTTACATGATCTTGTAGCCTAGATGGCATCACTTCATTTGAAAATGATTTTTGGAAAATAAGGCACATTGGCGATGACAGATTTGTAGGATTTTCAATAAATCCGTATTTAATATAGTCCACATTGTACTGTCGTCTTTTCTTCTTTGCTTCTGACATAGTTTAGATGTGAGTAAAATGTTCACTTGAAAACCTGCTACCGATATGATGATGCAATACACACTAAAATGCTAATGAAAATAAAATAAACAATCACTGCCTTTATACAGATTGGAAATGTAACATGCACCGACAGGAACAAGATAAACTTGCAACCACTTGTTTACCTCATGTGCGTAACCAAATTCATACTAAGCAAGTTAGAACAAGTAAGATAATCATGTCAGTTCATGCAGGGTTGTAGAAATCGCATTGTTTAAATTGTCTTGTTTATCGTCTGTTTCACATATTTTTGTCCAGGTGGTGTTTTGTCAACTTAAAAATTTTTAATTAAAATAATGTTTTTTTTTTTCTTAATTTATTTTTTCTTGATAATTTTTTATTTCATTTTTAGCATATTTATGAAATAATATTACTATAATAAGTTCACTCATGCTATAATTCAGCTATAATATAAGTCAATGTGTTAGAAATATTCAAGTTGTGACCTTCAATAAAAAATATATAAATCAGCATTTTATATATATTCCATCAGATTTTTATAGATAGAATTTGTCTGCCATCGCCCCTCTATATTTCCTTAATGCCCCCTAATTTTCTTTGAGCATTCTACTGCTCCCATGAAAGCCTCCAATGCCTACAAGGGAGTGTTATTGTCCACTTTGAAAAAGGACGATCTAGATTAGGGGTCCCCAAATTTTTTATCCCATCGACCCCTTTATAAAATATTTGCCTTCTTATCGAACCCCAGATTAAGTATTTAACAAAAACATTAAATCATTTTTTGCATTTCCGACGTTAAGTAATAATGAGACCTGCATAACAACCCAACGAAAAAAGTTATAGTTCCCATATCTTATAAAATCCACCCAATAACATTAACAGAAAAAGGAGATATTTTCCACTGAATTAAAATCTTAAAAGTAATAGCAAAATTATGGATAGATGGAAATTTGCCTATAGTTCTTAAACCGTACGTATCATAATACGTAAAATACACAATTATCTCTGAAAACATAACATAAATTATATTGGATGAAAAAACCTCTTACTGTCATTTTGCGACTACTACTGAATACCTTAAAAATATGTTAACATACCTTTTTATTAAAATAGTTGATATTAGTGGGATGGGTGTGTCTGAAGAGAAGAAGCAGCAAGATTATTGATATTTGGTTAAAAATTGGTAAGTTTTAGATGCAAATAACCACGGTTATCCAAGTTCAATCTGTTCCTCTGTTTTGTCAAAATTGCGTTCGCATAGCTAAAACCAGCTTCAACCCTGTATGAAGTTGGGAATGCAAGTAAGAAAGGATCAGCTTCTGCTCTGAACTTGGGATATTTAGTGACAATATTGTTATTGCTCCAAAATTCACTGAGGTTTTTATTTTTAAACAATGCTTTAGCTTCGAGATCTACACATACTTCAATCAGTTCATCTTCTAAGCCAGGTTCTCTACCTTCATTATCTATTTTTACATCAAATGAATTAGCAAACCATTCGGGAACATGCATATTCTCCAAGTCTTCAAATCGGCGTGCTTTAAAGTCGTCTCTTAATTTATCAAGATGTTTAATATATATCTCCAAATCATGGTCAGAAATCTTTTCATTTTCTTTTAGTACTCACAAGTTTGAAAAATATTTAAAATCGGATTGTAACAGTGAAGATTTAAATAGCTCCATTTTTACTTGAAAGGCCATTATGATTGTTCGAGCTTGAACAATTGTAACTTTTTCCCTTGCAAATGATTCTGTACTATATTAAGTTTTGAATAAAGGTCTGCAAATAGAGCAGATTGTTCTTGCACTGTTTTAACTGGTCACATAGTGATGGATCCACATTCCTAAGAAACTCTTCAGCTGAGTCGTACAAGTCAACAAGCCTCTGCAAACTATCACCCCTTGACAACCACCTTACCTCAGTGTGCAAAAGTAATTGGTTGAAAGTTTCATCATTTTCTTCACATTATTTCGCAAACAGTCTGGAATTGAGAGGATGAGCTTTAATTTTATTTATTGACCTGATGTATACTTTTAGAGTATCATGAAGTTCACCACTCAGTTTTTTGGCTACAAGATACTGCCTATGTAGGACACAGTGAACAGTATGCACTTTAGGAACCTTTTCCTTCAGAAAGATGAAAAATCCTCTGTAACAGCCTACCACAGCAGGTTCATCATCAGTAGCTACTGCAGTAATATTCCTGAAAGGAATGCTGTGCTTGTTCAAATAATCTTGCAAACATAAAATAATTCTCTCACCTTTTGAGTTTCAATCAGTTTCAAGATACTTAGCAAATAGAAATTTATCAACAGTGTCATTCAGAGATGGGCTATGAAACATAACATAAGCCATGAGAAGATTTGAACTTCCGAAAGTTGATTCATCAAGTTGAATAGCAAACTTACAATGCTGGAGCGCAGAGGTCAAAGTTCTTTCCACATCATTGGCCATTTCCTCAATATATCGCTGCACAATATTTGCACTTAATGGTATGCATTTTAAAACTAGTTGAGTGTCTTTCTTCATAACATTTTCAATTACATCTTTTATAGCTGGTATTATAATCTCTTCACCAATAGTATATGGTTTGCCTTTCTTTGCAATATTAAGAGAGATGCTGTAGGATGTCTTCAGTCTTCCTTCTCTATCAACACTAGCAGATGACTTCAAATATATATTCAAATTTGGCCAATCTCTCAATTTCTATTTTAGTATTTTGAAATACTCAAAATCTTTGTTTTTCTTATCAGAATAAATCCTTTCCAAGTGGTCTTTCATTTTTGCCGGCTTCATAGCATCATTGCTAAAAGTTTTTTCACATAATAAGCATATAGGAATAGTTTCATTAGCAAACGATGGCACAAAACCATATTTCAAATACTCCTGTGAATATTGTCTGCATTTCTTCTTAGCATTAGTAGTGGGTATTAAAATCAGATTTTTAGTATAAAAAAAACAATACATTTGCAGCACAACAAAACAGCAGCAGTAAGAGAGACAACTTACTCCCACATGAGCTATAAAAAACTGCCTGTCTATTCTCAGAGTGCAGGTTGCCACCTTTTGCTAACAATAGATTATAATTATTCTAAACCAGTGGTTCCCAATTAGTTTTCCTGCGTACCACTTCAAGAAAGAGCTCAAACTTGCGTACCCCTTATAGCAGAAATTCATATTAATCTATAATAATAATATAAATTTGAAGGTAATTCTGTCTGTCTGTCACCTTTTCATGTCTAAACCGCTGAACAGGTTTTAATAAAATTTGGCACAGAGATAGCTTACATGTTGGAAATAAACATAGGCTACATTTTACTGCGAGAAAATATCTTACTCCCATGAAAAAATTCGATATAATGCAGGTGAAGCTGTGGGTAGTGATAGACAGCTAGTGATAAATAAAATAAGTTTTTTTTACATTTATTACCTTTAAAATACCATTCTAATAATAATGAAAATAATATAAGGTTATTTAATTTTAATGTGACAAATGTGCACGATTTTCTTTGCACAACTTTGTAAAAGCTGGTTGCTTTTTAGTCAGCTTCAGTCTCAAGTCATCTTTGAGTTAAAGTCGGTGATGATGTTTAGTTTTCATGTTTGTCATGGCTGAAAATCCGCTCTCACAGAGGTATGTTGTGCAAAATGGTAGTAAATATTTTATTGCCACTTCGCTGACATGATAAATGTCTTTTAGGTCAGCCCAAAAATTACTCAGTGATTGGTCTGCAAAACAACTCTTGAGTCTGCTGTTGCATGAAATGTCTATTAATTCCTCTTGGTCAGAGATGGGAAGGTGAAGTTATTCGCAACAGTGACAAAAATTTTCAAAATTAATTTTGCAAAAACAAATTGTGTTAATTGTACAATTTTTGTTTCTTGTGTAAGAATTTCATTTAGGTATTGTTGCCAAATCCATTTTTTTTATGAAATTTTGAGAATATTTTTAGTTATAAATAAACGAATTTGTGCATTCAACATCATGTTATAAATTGCCGAATTTTTGATGGTCCACCCATTATTTTTTTTATTGCTTCATCTCATGCATTTAAATTTTAAATTGACCAATTTTAGATTGCCGCACGTACCCCTTCATGCAATTTCGGGTACCCCTGGGGGTATGCGTACCACTAATTGGGAACCATTGTTCTAAACTATTAAACTAAAGATAATAATAAAGATATGTGATTTTTTTCATATGGACATAATGATAATTTGAATTTTGGTGAATTTTTTAAATAATATCGCCTGACTGACCAATATTGTCATTAGACAGTTTACAAAATAAATGTAAACAAGATGGTGGTGGTAAAGAGTTAATGATTTTCAATATATTACGATATTTTCTCTGTAAAGGACAAAATATCTACATTTAGATATAAAATACTTAGAGTGACAGCCCTACTAGAGTGTAACAGTGCAATGTATGTCTGTGTATAATGAACTACCAGCATTCATAACATGTTTGCAACACTAGTACAGTTGCCAGATGTGTGAAAACAGAGTAACACATGCTTAAAGCAGTGTAGGCTAAGGCAAAACTCAAGTTATAACTAGGGTGGGTAGTTAGTAATGTTGATCATATCCGTATTTCAAATTTTTATTGGAATATTCTATTTTTTTCCTAGACAGTTTAATTGATCCTCTTTGGAATTAATCAACCCCCTTTCGACCCTCATGTATTAATTGACCCCTGGAAAACTCTTATCGACCCCAAGGGGTTGATAGCAAAGCACTTTGGGGAACCCTAGTCTAGATTAATTAATTGTATATGCATACATTTAATTGCATTTTATGTAATTGATTTTATTGGGTTGATGCATAAGTTTCTAGAGTTTTATAGTATAACATTTATTTCAAAAACAAAAACAGTTTATTCAAGAAAATAATTGCCATTACATTCAAGCACCTTCTTTCATTGATTGAGTAGGTCACTGATTCCTGCTGAATAAAATTCAGGTCATTTTGACTCAAAGAACTCTGCAAGTGCAATTTTCATCTCATCATCAGTGAACTGCTTTCCAACCAAGACATGCTGCATGAGGTAGAAGAGATGGCAGTTGAATGGTGCAATGTCTGGACTAACAGGGAATGTGGGAGAGCCTCCCAGTCAAGATCAAGCAGATTCTGCTAGGTCAACCTTGGCACAGGTGATCTTACATTGTCACAAAGAAAGTGCACAATCAAGGATCATCCTGGACTTTTATAACAATTGTCAATCTATCTGCAAAATACATTTTGTTCATCAAAATAGAAAGTTATTCGCCAAGTTACTTTTTCACTTACTGTGACTTTTTGTACCAATCAGAAAAAAATAAATAAATAAAAGCATAGTTTTTATGATTGAGTTTCTCAGCAACTTTAGTTTTGTTTATTAACAGTAAAATTGCATCAAACCAAGACTGATTCATGTTCTAAGATACAGTACTTTTTTTCACTCAGTGAATTTTTTTTTGATGGTTTGCTCTGTGGCTATTTGCCACTCCAATCGACAGATGAATAAAATTTTCATCTTTGTACACTTAGTGTGGACAGCATCAGCCAAAGTACAGGGTGTTTATAATTAAAGTTCCACTTTGAAATGGCCATAAAATGAAAACTACCGGACAGAATGTTATCAAACTTGGTAATAGTATACAGGACGTCATAAAATTTTATTTCCTGAGAAAAACTCACCACCAATGGGAAATGGCATTGTCTGCAATATTGTTAAATGAAATAAGACATGAAGACATCACTGAAAATGTTTTTAATCGATTTTAAAATGCATTACAGAGCATGTTCAATATGGTGTCCGCAATTTTGTTAAGCAAGTTACATCGCATTACAGTGTTCTCAACAGTAGTTCTTAGCATATCACTTTCTTCCTGCCGTAAGCCATTGTGATTTTGCATAACCCCACAAACAGTTTCGTTTTAAAACTGATTAAAAACATTTTCAACGATGTCTTCATGTCTTATTTTGTTTAACAATAATGCAGACAGCAGCATTTCCTGTTGGTGGTGAGTTTTTGAACTTTTTTTTTTTTTCACGGGAAATTCCATAACATCCTGTACACTATTATCAAGTTTGATAAAATTCTGTCCTAAAGTTTTCATTTTATGGCCATTTCAAAGCGGAACTTTAATTATAAACACCCTGTATATATTATGTTGCAGCTGACATAATTCTGGTTTTGGCCATGGCCTGTGCTACTTGACAGGCATCTGTCCATGACATTTTGCAACGTCAACATACAGGCACCATTTTTTATCTCATATAATGATGATATCCAAACAAAAACATCTGAGATGTAAAAAAATTGTGCTAAGTAAAAACTTATCATAATTTAGATGACAATGAAAATTTTTAAGAGTTTTTCTTTGGTAAGAATAAGCTTGGCACTTTGAAGCAAAATATAGAAAAGAATAATACAAGTAAAAATCTTGTAGAGCACCAAGCTTATCTTTACCAAAGAAAAACCTCCAAGAAAAATTTTGACTGTTGTTTAAATTGTCATAAGTTTTTACATGTCAGATCTTTCTATTTAGATATCAATTGTTTTTTGTTTAATAATTGTATTATTACATCAAGACGTAAGACAATGATGCAAAATTCAGTCAATGCTTGGTGATTGAATGTGTGTTCCAATGTATGCTTTTGATATATCATTTAGTAAAAACATTATAAAAAGTTTTAATTGTCATATATTTAAGCTTTTGTAATTCTGAGTAACATTTTGAATAAAATTCATTTGTTTCCATGCAATTTTATTTCAACATAAAATTAAGCTGTAAAACTGAATTAGTTAGCTCTATGGAAAAATCCCTGTGAACTTTGACCTATTGATCTGGAAGTTTCTGAAGCACCTCACTGATAATGAGAAAAACTTAAGTTTAAAATTTGAGCTTTCTACACCCAGTACTTTTTTCTCTATGAGCATCTGCAGTGTTGGATGAAGAAAAAGGAAGAGGAGGAGGAGGAGAAGAAAATACAGCTTTTTTTGGCAATTTTTGCATTTTTTAACTGCTTATATTTCGGCAAGCACTTTGTATAAAATCTTGAAATTTTGCACACTATCTAAGAAAACAATTACCTTTCAAACAAGATATTTGGAATTACTTTAGACATTTGGGGAGGCAGAGAAATTGACCCTAAAACCTGGCAACTCTGATTCCTGTATATATATAGCCAGTCAGTCACTTTTTACATAGTGTAGAGTCACTGCCATGACTCTTGATCAAGCCAAATATAGGAACACTTCTTAAAAGTTCAGTGCATGATTCCACATAACGAAGCTTGACATTATTGTTCAGATTGTGTAAAATTCAAATGTTGATCTTTCGACCTTTCCAATAGCAGGAGTGATGAACTATGGTGGACTGATCATAACCAAATGTCTTGCTCATTTCTCACATAGTCAGGCATGGGTTAGCCCCTACCAGTTGCCGCTGCACCATCCAACAGGACAGAAGGCTTTTCTGAATGTGTCTTATCTTCAACTTCATATTATTCAGTTTTCAATTTACTGAATAACCATAGATTATAGACTTGGAAACAACATTCTTGCCAAAGGAATGCATCATACAGATTAAGATTCAGCTGCTTTTATACCACTTTTATACCAAACTGGTAATTATAAATTCCACACTAGAAAGCATTAATAAAGTTGATATATATACACAGACACAGACACAGACACAGACACACAAGGGCTGTGGAGTCAGAGTTGGGAGGAATTTATGGCCAGAGGAGTCAGAAAAAATGTGTCGACTNGGAATCATCTCTACTTCCAGATGCCAAATCATTTGATCAGTTCTATGGTAAGAATTTAATACATTTTTAGATGATTAAAACAGGGCTGTGGAGTCGCGTAAAAATCTTCCAACTCCGACTCCAACTCTTCCTTACCATCTGACTCCGACTCGAGCTAAACAGGGCTGTGGAGTCAGAGTTGGGAGGAATTTATGGCCAGAGGAGTCAGAAAAAATGTGTCGACTCTGAATCCCACGTTTTTAAATTTACTTTAGTTTTTTATTTAAATAAAAGAAAATTTATTAATTTTTTATAAATCTTTTTGTATTTTGTTATAATTCATTTATTTTAAATACAAAATGCATCAATTTAATTTATTAAATATGTAGTATTCTTTGTATTATTTGTGTTTAGTAGTTAAATTATTTTGACCCAATTGAATTTGAATATTTTTGAATCATTCCTTTATTATCCCTGCTCTAAATAAGTACTCTATTTTTCTGAATGAGCCAGACTAATTGATCAGAGTACATATTTTTTTTTTTTTTCTGAACAAGGGGCTGAAGTAGCTAGTTAGATTGCACACTTTTTAGTTGAACTAACTCTTCTGGAAGGGTGAAATTGAAGTGCAAATACTGTCGAATATATGTAGATGTAGAATTTTATCGTCCCCTTTCTCCTCTTATTAAATATTTGTTAAAAATTAATTTTTTTATACTAATAAATATTAATGTGAGTTAAATATTAAAAATACTAACTATAAAAGTATTTGGGCAAATGCCCCAGGCTCCTTTCAGAGTTCAGAGTAGGGTACCCCCTATGAGTGCCTCTGCCCCCCCCATAAAATAGACTTGGTATCTAATTTTGCAGGAGTTGGCCTACTAAAATTATCAGGAGTCAGAGTCGGAGTCAAGTGTTTTTACTGACTCTGCAGCCCTGACACATACATATATAATTTATTTATTTTATTTATTTATTGCTGCCTAACTTGAAATTAATTCTAGATAAATTTGAATTAAATGAAATTTCAATATAATTCAATATTTGTATATTCATATAAACTAAATTTGCATTTTATAAATTTTTTATTTTATAAACAAAATCTATGTTGCAAATTCTCCAACACCTTATTTGCTGAGAAAAACTACCATTATCATTTTTCATAAATGAACTTTTTCAATAACATTCAATTTATAATGGTAACACATAGTTTAAACTCAAGGATGACTTGTGAAACAGGCTGAAAACATTCATGAAAGATTAAAGTTTTCCTCAGCAAATAATGTGTTAGAGAATTTGCTATTTTCATGCTGAGAGTGATTTTCACTATTTCAAAATCTGTATTTGAAGATAATTATGAATAAAGCCAATTGTCTCAACATAATAAATATAATGCCATAATCCATCAAATAGTTAATGTTGTTTCATAAAATTGATAAAACAAAATTAAAATTTATTATACTACTTTTACCTTATCTGATATTGGAAAGTATTTTGCTAATGAAGCTTCCAATGTCAGAGAGAACAAAAGTATTTTAATAAATTTTGATTTAACACTGTTGCATCAATTTTATGAAATAATATTTGAGGATTAGTGTTTTAGGATTTTAAATATATCTGTCTTAATTTTCTCCCAGTGCATGATGTGTATATTATATATTCACTAGTTGTGTTCAATTTGTATGGTCTTTTATGGATGGAGAGAAGGGTGATGGCCATTCTGTGGATTGTTTTGATCTGAATATGAGAGCTAAAATACAATGTCTCCAGAAGGAAGATTTCAAATTGGATTAGAAACAGAAATGATGAAATATATCAGTGGTAATTCAGAGAAATGTTTTCATTTATTCAAGAACTATTTTGGGAAAGGAACTCCCTTACAACTTAAACTTAGCTTTTGTCTATTACTTCCTACCTCCAACAACTGTCTCTTCCAAGTGTAGTCCTGCTGTTATCCGAGACTGTTTTTCTGCTTTTGTTAATTAGTTTAGAAGAGATCTATTTCTAAATTCAATGCTTTTTATAGTGCTTTAATTAACAAAATTTTCTAAACACTTATTGATGAAATGCTGTAAATCTATTTTTAATTCAGATTCCTTAATCTTTTTTAAAACTCTTTTTGCCTGCTGGTTCTTAAGAGATTTTTTTCTCTTAATTAATTATTGTGGATTTGGTCAAAGGGGATGAGTGGGAGATGGCATATCTGGGAAAAGCCATCCATAATAATTTCTAAAGGTTTTTACTTGGACTTGAATTGATTATGTCAATTAATAATCTAATCAAAAACTTAAATAGATGAAATGAATCTGTTTTTGTCCTCCTAAATTATCTCTGTTGAATTTCATTTCCAGATAAAATACAATCAGTCTTCTGATAATTGCTTGAAACCAGAAGATAATGATAAACATGAAGGTACTGTATAAAGAAAACTAAAGTTCAACAATTCCAAGTTCTAATTGCTAATTTGAATTTAAATAGATATATTTATATACTAGCTTGTTACACCTAGCATTATTAATCATAAATTTCAAAAATGTATGTGGTAAAATGCATTTTAAAATCATTATCAGAATGCCTATAAACTATGTGGAAAATATGTCCTCATATTTCCCACATAGTTTATACAAAATTAATTAGAATTAGATTGATTTATTTGGTTATGGCAATGTGACACATGAACAATCTGTGGGGAAATGCCTCACCAGATTGCACAGTGACACCTATTTAGGTGTTACTAACATGAAGAAACGTCAGAAAACTTCACATGGCAAGCCCATTAGCAATGCACAAACCCACAACCAACTACTAGTGTTTGGTGATTTTATCCATTTGGCCATCGATGGGCATTTATTATAATTAAGAAATCACCCTTTAGAAATGAAAAAGCCGGAGTTGTTAGATGTGTAAAATCAAATACTTATATAGTTTTCATAGTTTAACACTTTCAACTGGACACATGCGAGTGCTCTGTGCTACCCATTGCAGTAATGATATAGTACATCTACTTTATGCTATATCATTATTGCTGTAATTAAGTGTATATAATACCAGAAATCATCATTAATTCAAACTCTGATAACTCAAAATCCTGTTAGTTCGTAACTGTACTTTTGTCCCAACCAAAAATATAGAGATTAACATGTTAAGGAATTTGGTTAGTTTGAAATATGGCTACCTGAAAATTTGAAGTGAAAATTCTGTCCAAACTGTAATATGCCTATGTTAACTTGTTCAACCTGTCCTGTGTTATTCCTGACATATCTTGGGTCGTGACCTGCTTGACCAATTGGCCGAAGATATCTCATTTCAGCATTGGAACATTTTTGAAATTACTGTAGATGTCGTTAGTTGTTATAATTTTTATATTAAAACTAACTTCTAAAATATATTTTTTTTTGTGAAAAATAAAAAAATAATTTTGAACGATACAACAGATAATTATTTTTTTCAAAAACGTGTAATTTTTGTTAGGCTTAACATCAACAAAAATTCAATATGGCGCGACTCACAACGGAGAAAAATTTCAATATCAGATAGGTCAATTAGATTGAAGTGCCTCCATGATGTAAGAGAACATTAGATCAAGAACAACTCTTATCTGGTCAATATGGTTTACTTTTAGTATAAAACATTTTTGGATGTCACTTACCCATGGACTACTTGCGGCCGGATGGCCAAGAGGTCAAGGTGGCAGCCTACCACTCTGGGGGACCCAGGTTTGAATCCGAATGGGTCGAAAAATCCCCAGGAATTTTTCAGGGGTGGTCCATTCGGATATGTCAGGCCCCGTCCCTCACCACCCGGCAGCCCATTGTGGGCCTGGCCGAACCCATAATAGGCCTGCAAAAAGAGGCCCTCTTAGTGCCCACAGGGCGGAAAGAGTAAAAAAAAAACCCATGGACTACCCTTCTTTTTCCTTATCTCATAAAATATAGCTGGTTTTTGGGATTGCAAGATTGGGTTACAAGTAGCAGATTAAGATATTTGTAGGGTTCTACACTACTAGATTTGAGAGACTAACTCTTTTTGGGCCACTTTAAAAATAATTTGGGCTACATTTCAAGGAATCAAGGAATTTTTTTTTTTTTATAAAAACTTATCTGGCAACCTATGATGTTCAAGCCAGAAATGTATTGTTTACCTTCATATTTATGTTATTATTATTATTTTTTAATTAATGAAAACAGCATTCTTTGTACATAGCCATATTCCATTTGCTTAATAAATTACATCAGTTACATTGCATTTGGCATAGTGTATAGATATACATAAACCTCAGATAATTCTAAACTTGATAAATCGAAGTTTTGATTATTTTGTCCCTTGAATTTTGAACTAACAAGGATTTCCTTTATTTCATGTTGTAAAAATATTTTTGCCAATAGATGATACTACAGAAAATTGGAAGTAGACAAAAATTAATTGGTAAATAAAAATTAAATCAAAATTTTTGGGTGGTATGTATGACATTTCCTAAGTTAGAAGTATGTTAATGTAACTGCTGAATTTCATAACAATTGGTTAAATACACTAAAAGAGCATAGCAAACAAACAAACATTTATATATATATATATATATATATATGTATGTATATATATATAAATTGAATATGTATAAAAACTTCATTAGGATTTAATTTACATTCCATAGTCAGTCATTCTATAAATTTATTCCATAAGATGACATGTAGAAAATCAGCAATAATAAAATATCAATAGCATGCCTAATAGCATGCTATTTTATCATCAGAAAAGTATTTAATGCAGCAGAAAAATTTTTATTCTTATAAGAACTAGGTCAAATGTTTCACAAAACAATATATAATAATTTCAGCATTTCAAAATATTTTTTAATGTATATAAAAAAACATTTGACACCTTTCACTTACTTGGACAAAATGTCTTGTCTAACTTAAAAATAAGAAAGCATTTTGGTGCTATATAAATGCTGTTTTAATATTTTCAATATTTTTAAAATATTATCTTCAGGAAAAATATTGTATCTCTGAAGATTCTTTTCAGTTAATTTAAGGATAAAGGAACATGTCTTAAGAAGATAATTATCCATTTAAAGAAAGATCTTGAAGTGTGTAGAATTAAACAAATAAGATCAAATCAGTATCTTTTATAACTTATGTATATATATTATCATTTTCTAAAAAACTTAAAATATAAAAAATATTATTACTACATATTAATAAGTTACAAATGCAAATATTAATTAAAATAAAAATTTCTTTAGAGTCAGCTTTAATTTGATACAGATAGTGTTCACTACTAAATATTTTATATATAATTTCATTTAGATTTATTTCTTAGTTATTATGAATTTGTTTCCATAAATTTTAAAGCTAACTCAACTTCTTAATAATGAAAAAATATATAAATACCTGTTATCCACTTTAACTTTGAGTTCTTCTAATTTTTTTTCTAATATCTGTGAAAGAAAAATTACATTTCATATTTAATATATTGCAGTATCTCAAGTAATGTAATACATAACATAATTAGATATAAAATAAAAATTAAAAAAGAAACATCTGCAATAATTTTTTAAAATTACAAAAAATTAAAATTAAAATATTTAAAATTAAATATAATGCACAGTTATAATCTGCATTTATAATCCATGTTTATCGTCAATCAGTGTATTGCCATAGAATTATTAGTACAAAAATTTCTGAAAACAGATTTTAGATATTTTATAAAGTAATCAATAACAAGTAAATCTTTATATGATGAAAATTAAAAATTTTTCCTATTATATAGTATGATATCATATCTTTAAAATAAATTAATATACCACTCTCTTCTGATGTCCTTAAAAATATAACCAATAAATTAAAACTCCAATCATTCAAATTGGAAAAATTATAAAAACTTGGCCCATTAAAAATGCATAGTATACATATAAGCAGCTAATGGGTTAAGGCAATCATTAGTATACAAATATACACACCAATCAAAACCCAATATTAAGCAAACATACACCAACTACTGCTGTAAAAGATTGGGCTAAATTTGGATATAATGATTATAAATTAGAAATGGATTTGGCACTAGAGTGAGGCGTTAGGCGCCATCTCGTATTAAAATTAATAATTTTATATCCAAATTTAGCCTGATCTTTTACGGCAATTGTTTGTGTATATTTGCAATCATTAGTGTTTAGAGTGACCAAAACGTGGTCACTTAGGATCATATTTACCTAAAGATTTTATTGCTAAAATGAATTTTTAATTTTAAGCATTACTAATTTATATATAAAATTTAAAAATTACAATTGCCAGCTATATATATATACTCAGTGGAAAAATATATATTTTAATATTAAAACTACAAATTATTATTTTAATTCTGATGCAAGAATGTCATAATTATATGAATCAGTTCAAACATACTATCCAACAATTTCTTGTATATCTCTGGCATAAAAATAGGTGATTTCTAAAGATATCCTCCTGATTTGGAAAAAAAAAATCATCTTCAAATTTTTCCTATCACACAAGGATCAAAAGATAGAGAGATCTTTTTATAATGATACAAATACAGAATAGCATTTGAATATAGCACATGTACCCGTAAAAATCATTAATAATACCAGGAATTCTCCATCAAGTGTGATGGAATACTTCTTATGAGAAAATAGAAAATGCAGAATTGAGAAGAGTTTCAAGTTGAGCTTGATGTTGTGATGCTGTTTCTTCCACCCTTGACCAAACAATTCTTATTCGATGTTGCTCAAGTCAAACTACACTGCCTTCAGGAATCTCAGTTGTTCTTATTCTTTTAGATCTTATTTACCTGACCAATTTTACTCTTATGCTATCCCCAGGCATTTCCCCCACCCCCTGACCAAACAGCAAGTCTTTTTAATTCCATGTTGATAAAACAAAGATGAATTGTATGTATGTTAATTAGATGAGTGATATCACTTTCTGGGCTTGTTAGATCATTACTTTCAATTGGATAATACAACATCACAATCACTATGAAAAATTTTTTTTTTTAAAATTTGTTATAGAATGCAGCTATCATTTTTAAAGTTTAAATTTAATGAAGTAAGTTTAAAATAAGCCATTTGCCAAAATATTAAAAAATGCAATATAAGGAAAATTTCCTTGTCAAGCATGATCATAACACGGTAACTGATGTCACTGCAATATAAGTGCGATCACTGATATGAAATCGATAAAAAGTATATTCTATAGCTCAGTGTTTTTCAACCTTCTTGAATACGCGACCCTTTTACAAGTTAAAAAATTTTGGCGAACCCCCCACCACCATATTAATTAAAACTATGTCAGTGAATTTAAAAACTACGTATTTAATTTTTTTTTGTTGAAATTTAAATATCGATCGAAAAACTAATTGTACTGTAAATAAACAGGCACAGCCTTCTCACTGAAATTGTAGTTTTTTCATTGTAGTGTAAAACCTACAAACACTTGACTTTTTCTTTTACCCGCGACCCCCCGTGTATGGCTTTGCGACCCACCTGGGGTCACGACCCACAGGTTGAAAAACACTGCTATAGCTAATATTTCCACAAAACAAGAGCCTATACTTTCCATCAGAACATAAAACAAATATAACCAAAATTTCATCTGGATTGGATAAAATTGCAGGAGTTATAAGGAATTCACATGCACATATAGCCTTTTATATTAGTAATAGTTTGGTTTCTTTGTACCATTTTGAACATTGACATACACACAATGTCTCAAAAGTCACTATCTATTTTGAAAAATAATTGGAATTATGAAAAACTGGTTTAAACATGAAAATATATTTATTTAATAATCTTTTACCAGCTTTGGAAAATACATATTTCAAAATATATGTTGCAAAAAATTAGTGTTCCACAAGGCAATCATCAGTGTCTTTACAGAGCTCAAAATAATATGATTATACAAATGTAAAAAAACTACCATTAAAAACATTAATTTTTAATATATTAAAAATTATTTCTATTCTACTCTAAATCTAGTGTAGATCTACTCTAAACAATTCAAGATTTTTTAAACTGTATAAATGAAGATGTTTGTTTGCTTGCTATGCATGCCTAGGCCACTTGACCAATTGCTACAAAACTCAACAATTCATTCACATACTTCTAACTTAGATAATGGTATACATCCCATCCCAAATAATTGATTGGATTTGTATATATCAATGAATTTCTGTCTACATTTGATTTGCTGGCTTTACATGTAGCACCATCTATTGGCAAAAAAAAATTTAAGAAAATAATGAACTAAATATACCATATTTACTCACGTATAAGATGATCTCGCATATAGGACGAGGTGTGACTTTAAAGATCAAAATAAAGAAAATTAGATTTATTAATACAATCCTAATTTTATTTCATTTAATCACAAATAAAATATCAAATGCACATAAATGCACACCTTGTCCCACAAAAATTACTGGCATTTTAAACTTTAAGGAAAAATCTTGTAAAATCAACAACATAATTTGTTCATGTAAAGCTGGACAACCGGGAACCTTTTTTGCATATTCTTGACAGTCGAATCCACTCTCAGTCAATTACATTTATGAGTTTCTCCGAATTCTGATTTCCGAATAATCATCCATTTTCACATGTGAATAGATTAAAACTTATATCGGGCTCCCGTGTGATTTTGGAATTTCAACTTGGAATTCAATTCAAAAGCTTTGCTTTTCCTATTTCTACTCATCTTTACTCCTGACAATACACAAGAACGATTCAAATGACCAAGATAAAATATTTTTGTCTTTAAACACCAGAGGGTGAGCATCTGGTAAAAAATGTGAAGACGCAGTTCACAAAAATTATTGCAAAAACACAAAGAATCCTTTGCTCATGCTTAGGACAACCTAAGTTTTTGAAGCAGTGAAAAATGAATAAAAACCTCGTCTTATATGCAAGTAAACATGGTAATTCTTACAAAAAAAGGATATAATTCTAAAAAATACACTGTGTGCATATTATATTCCTTTAATTACTGTAACAATGATATAGCACAAAATACGTATGCTATTACTGTAACAGGTAGCACACTGCACTTACCTGCATGGTGTAACAGGTAGCACACTGCACTTACCTGCATGGTTTTGCCCCTGTACATCATACTTTTCCAGTTAGCAATAGAGTTGTGCTGATTATGTATCTAACTCCATTCAGGGAAAAATTTTTGAATTTACATAACATGATTTGCAGTGCAAACTAGAAGTTCATATACAGTTAATCTGGTCCTCCTGCTCTTAAGTTTTCCATATCTGGTCTTGAATTGTCTGATGAAATCTAACTCTATTTTCAAGATTAAGGAAGGACAGACATACAGATGAGAGTAGGAATTTATAGGCCTACAATTTTTTCAAATTGCAGCCCAATAAGTACTGTCCAGTAACTGAGTGGATAAAACCACTAAACACTGGTAGTCAGTCATGGGTCCACACATTGCCAACAAACCAGTTAAATGGAGTTTTCTGGGTTTTCTTCATGTTAGTAACACCTAAATAGGGATCAGCTTTGCATAAAAGTCTTTCCAGGATGCAGCCTCCTTGGCAGATTGCTCACTTTTTGCATTGCTGTAACCAAATAAACCAAACCCATTTTAATAATTTTTCTGTAAATGCAATATTTACAAGGACATACTTAACAATCACAAAACCTGGTCACCCTGTCTCCTCTCCTGATTTCATCTCCCATTATTAACTCAAACCCATTGTCCTAAACTTCTTCCAGTGATACTGCTTAAAGACACTCTAACATTCAGCCAAATTAATGTACAGTACATGCAATGATTAAGTCATAAAGTAGAGCTTGAAGTCTTTTTCAGTGCCAATGTTATTTTTCCTATTTATTATCATGGTGACATTGCTTCATTCAAAATTTCCTGTAATCTGTATAATGTGTTTAACACACATGCTATATCTTACTGTCAAATATGCTTCCACTATTCTTATGCCACAACTTTCAAAAGTTTTCTTTACTCAGATGTTTTTGCTGAGCTTTACTTTTTCAATCTGGTTTCACCAGTTTTTTGTTATAAATTAATTCTCACATAATTTTAATGTAATAAATTAATTATGTGATAATTATTATTCTCACATTCTTACAAGATTTTTTTTTATTTAAACAAACCTTATATGAAGTCTTTTGGATGTTATGATTAGCAACTTCAATCACACGCAGGGCCATCACAACCTAGCTAACATGGATCACTTTTTAAATATTAATTAGTAGTAGTTGAGCTTCTCCTGGGACAGTGGATGGTCAACAACTACTTTTGATTGAATTAACTTCAACCTCTTTCCACAACAGACCCTTCTTTCTATTGGTGAGCACAAAATATGATTTAAGTAGTTTTTCTAGAGTGCCAAGTTTAAATATTTGGTCCGTTTTTTGTGAAATTTGATTAGTTGACAGATTACCATTTCATATTCAGCTGTGAATGAAACAGTTGTTAGAGCTAACATTAAGAAAAAATATGATATCTGAAAAAATTTAAGATATATTTTTTGATTCCTGTCCACTTGACCAATGAAATTGTGCTATTTCGTACAATCTGAGTATCATGAAAACATCACAATGGTAGGCTAAAATAACTAAACTATATTGTTTTCATTTTAATGTTTCTTATATTATACTGTTTGATTTATATAACCACAAAGGT
The DNA here is from genome assembly GCF_000671375.1 of Centruroides sculpturatus. NCBI lineage: Eukaryota > Metazoa > Arthropoda > Arachnida > Scorpiones > Buthidae > Centruroides > Centruroides sculpturatus. The sequence goes on from NW_019384766.1 coordinate 168,229, forward strand.
TATCTTATGTATGGGTTTATCACACCAATTAACCAATTTAACACATTTTTAAAATTCTATATTCTCTACACAATTTAAAAAATTTTTTTAAATGTGTTAGATTTGTCAATTGGTATGATAAACCCTCATGTAAAATAACCTTTGTAGTTAAATAAATCAAATACTATAATATAATACCTCGTAGAATAGTTAGAAGTATGAAATAATCCATAATCTTAATGTTTGTACTTATTTTTTGCTTGGCAACACCAAGCTTACCTGCTAGTTTAATATATATAAATTGTAAGCATTTATATTTTTCAAATGCACATAATTTCAAATTTTCTTTCTGTTCTATTTATTATGCTCCATTCTAGAACCTTAATATCTCAAGTTATTCAATTTAATAAGCAGTTAAAACTCATTACAAAATTTAAAAAGGAATTATCATAAATAACACTCATAAATATTACAACTTATAATTTTTCATATTTTGTTAATATGAAAGATAAAAATTGATACAAATATATATGTGATTTTATTTTGTTAACATATTCACAATATCCACAGTAAAATGAAATGCCACTTAGTTGGACTACATTTTTATCTTTGGTGTATCCATCTTTATAATAGACAATATTACATACATTTTTATCGTATCATAAGATACTTAGTATCTTTTTCATCGGTATCAGTATTGAAGTATAGCACCACTTTTGATGATACAAATGATATATGAAGTTGACATATACCAAATGCATTTATGTTGGTAAAAAAATAAATTTAATTACACTTTAAATGAATTACTGAAATGAAATCAAGCAAAAAAAATTACAGGAAAACTGAAACTGACACTACTATTCTTTTAAAAAAGTATACAAAGAACATTTACTTTTTAAAAAAAATAGTATCAATAGTTTGTTAAATTAAATTAAAAATTTATTTTTAAGATAAAAATAACTGTTCTTTAGAATACTTAAAAAATAATGAGGTAAAAAAGACACATAAAAATGAGTAAATTTTTTTCCCATCTTTCTTTTTGATTTTACTAGACCAGAAAATATTGCCTCTCAAACTGCTGCTAAACATTTGCTGTTCACGGCACATATGTTCCAAACATTTGCAATGTTTATTCCACGATCAAGTTCAAAAACACTTTTGTTACTGTGAGCCACAGGTGAAAACCAGAAAAATTTAAAGAATGTAATAATTAACTGTTGTGTATCATCTGCGAATACACAAAGTCATTATTATAATCTAATTCACCATAAATAATATCAGTGATCAGTGCTCTAAAAACAAATCATAAATACTTCAAATCTAACATAGTATGGTACTGTATATGTTTCAGGAAGAAGAATGAAAAATTTTTTATGTTGCAAACATGTTAATGTCATGTTCAAAATGTAGTTATAATAATTATTATAAATCTATTTTTAACAGTATAAAAAAGTATCGCTTGAAGTAAATTTGAGAAACAATATTTTTCTAGCATTATTTACTTCGTCGATTCTAAAAAAAACACGTGAAATAGTAATATGTATATATTTTACAAAACATTTGTTGGAAAATTTACTTTTTACATTCCTAATTATTCTTATAATTTCTTAATAAAGATTTTAAAAAATCTGAATATACAAGAATAAACGTTTAGGTTGCAAGTAATAGCCGAGAAATGTTTACGTTAGTGAATTATAATAAAGCAGATTTTTAACTTTATTAAAACATTAGCTTAAGAATTGAATAATACTCAAAAACAATTGCCATTAAATAATGATAACAATTTCTGTAAATGATTCATCTGAAATTATTAAAATATCCTAAATTTTTATTTTTACATTAAAAAATCTTCACGCCCATACTTAACTAAATAAATAAAAGATTTTTGCTTTGATTAACTATAACCACAACACACACACGTAAACACTACTATTACATATTTTAAGTAAATAAAGGCTAAATAAATCATCATCAATTTAAAACTATTGTCAAATTACTCTATCCAAATACTTATGAATTTTATTTTATAATTCCAGTTAAAATATAACTAATATTGAAGTTTTTTTAAAGCAGTTAAATAATAGTTTGCATCACAAATTGCCTTAATGACAGTTATTTAACCAAAACAAAGTCGACGTTTAAAATAGTTAATCATAACAATAATTGACCTGTTACAGTAATTAAATATTTTGATTCCTTTTAATGCGGTCAAGAATCTCAAAAACTAATATCTACACATTCAAATCCAGCTGAAATTGCAACGTGCGCCTTTATAACAATAATTTCTCGTAAAAATTGAATTTTTGATGCAAAAACGACGCAGAGAAAAATATTTAGTTGGGTCTAAAAAACTGGTCATTCAATCTCAACTCATAAAACGAAGGAAAGTAGGCGATTTCGACTTTTTATCAGTTAACAAGCTTAAATATTATATTAAAAAATTTCTAGAACATTTTATAGTACATTCTATATCGATAATTATGAATACGAGCTTACTCCATTTTCGATCATCTCCTCCCAACTATCGCAAACATCGTCACAAGAATCTTCCTCCGCCATCTTCAACTCTACTCAATATTCATGACTAGTCGCGACATCTTTTGGATTCCTTTGAAATTCTTTACTTCCATTATTATTATTATTAATTTTTTTTAAAGCGGGGTTTCGTTCTGAAATGTTCATAACATTTCTTATATTTTCCTATTTTTAAAAATTTATAATAATTTTATTAAAGTAATGTAACTTTTCGGTTTGGATTTAGTCGATTCCCCCCCTCTTCCGTGCGGCATTGAGGGAGGTCTTTCTTTGCGGGAGAGAAACGGAACTTCATCTGGATGATAATTGAATCCAGCACCTCTCTACGGTCTAGAAATATCCCGTTCAGTCATATGGCGGCTTGCTAACTGTACCACGTGAGTCATAAACTGGTAATATTAGAATATAGCCCGTTTTCGTGATTAAATCGTTAACTTGACAGACAAGGGAGGTTTATGTAATGCGAGAGTAGAAACCGGATTAAACTTGGCAAGTACTGTAAATACGCTTCAAAAATTAAAATGTTAAATTTAATTTACATAATGTATATGGGTTACTGAGATATAGGTCTTTATCTGTTAATAAATGGCGATTAATGGATTACTTTTCTCATTTTCAATATAATAAGCAGCAGGAAGTAAGATTAATGAATTAATTTTAAAGTTCGCACAACATTATATATTGGAAATCAAATAAAGTAACCCGAAAAGATCTCTTTTCGGTTATTTCTAATGAAAAAATAGATAGCGGAAGCAATATATATACTTCTCTGCTACCAACTAGGAAAAAAGAAAAGACAGAATTAAAGAAACTGGGCCTTTTTCCTTGTTCCGTCCGCATTTCGGAAAGATTTTAAAAATTCGTGTAACTTGTTATCATTTGGAGTTTATCAAAATTTCATCCGTATTCATATTCTTATGAACTTATTTTTGTACAGAAATACTGTAAAGATAAGTGATATTTTCGTAAAAATTGCATTAATATATTATTTTTAAATACAGTGGGTGATCGGTTAACGAACAAATCGGATAAAGAACACTTTCGCTAAACATTTTTATGTTCGGACAACGAACACATGATCGGATAACGAACACTTCACAGAACGAACACAATAAGAAGCGACGTAAAATAATGAATACCGATTGGTCTTCCCTTGTCTTCAGACAACAATTCGAAACTTTTTGGAGCGCGGGAGACGTCGACATCGACGCTCAACTCGGTATATACTGATAGGATAGTATTCCTTTGAACTTTGAAACTCTCCCTTGTAATTCCAACCTTTTATTTTTCTAACAGAAACAATTTTTTATAGTATTCGCGAGACTGTCGGGCGGGCACTCGTTAAGTTTTGCGTCGGTTTTTATTTTCGAAAGGTGAGTGTATAATAGCGAAGGTAGAGAGTGGGCAGATGTCTGTTGTTGCTGGGCAGTATGGCTCGAACAGGTCTACAGTAGGCCACAGTTCAATCTTATCTAAGAAAGATACTGTATAATCAAGAAGACTCAAGCAGCTTAAGGAGTAACAAAAATCACATCTAACAAGTAAGAAATAAAGAACATTGAAGAGCTCATAATGGAACCTGAAACGAATATGACGACAGAAAAACGCCAAGAACTCTTGAGTGAAGAATACCAAGAAACTGGCGAGATATGTTTTCTTCTGAAAGAGAATCCAAACCAGGTTGAGGTTAATAGGCTTAGGGATCACTCAATTACAATGCTATTAATTGCTTTTGAAAAATTTTGAAGAAGAGAGAAAAGCAATCGACATTAGACAGATTTTTTAACCCCACAAACGGAAAAAACATAACTAATAAAAATGCAAGACTGTGTCTATCTATAAATCTACAATAGGCCCCCTATAACGCGGTAGATACGTTCCTCGTTATACAAATTTCGCGTTGTAGGAATCCTTAAATATATGAGCCAATCGCAGCCCGACACGTGTGAAGTTTACGGACTACGGCTGTTTGAAAGGTTTTCTTCCATAAAATTAATCGATTCTAGACTAATTCGACTTAACATTTCCAAAACACGTATAATTTTTTGGAAATAATCCGTATAAACTATGCTATAAACAAAAAATTGTAGGATTACTTACCGAGTGTGCACCGTTCGACGTCGCCATTGCTTAAGCTTGTTTTCGTCGCGGAGCAGCGCACCAAACGGCGGCCGCGATTTTTGATGTTATTTTTCTGCGAAAAATTCGTTGAACTTTGGAGACATCATTAATAGAAATAATTTTTATGACCGTTGAATAAGAAATGTTTCTTTCACAAGAAATGTATAAAATTACAGTGCTGTATTAGATTTACGGTACCTAATTTACATACTGTACAGATGATAGTAAACTCAACTTACCCGCCTAAACTCTCCGTAGCGTGGCGCTGGACGGCGGAAAGTATATATATAATTATAATAAAGTTAAAATAAATTAAGTTTAATATATAATTATATATACAGTACATAATTAATATATAATTATATGTACAGTACCTAATTTGTATATAATTTATATATAATACTGTATAGACGATAGTAAATTCAACTTACCCGCCTAAACTCTCCGTAGCGTGGCGCTGGACGGCGGAAAGTATATATATAATTATAATAAAGTTAAAATAAATTAAGTTTAATATATAATTATATATACAGTACCTAATTTATATATAATTATATGTACAGTACCTAATTTGTATATAATTTATATATAATACTGTATAGACGATAGTAAATTCAACTTACCCGCCTAAACTCTCCGTAGCGTGGCGCTGGACGGCGGAAAGTAGTTCGACTGCTCGTCCGCGATGACGAGTTGGCGATGACGTTTAACCGCGTTTTACGCGTCCCTTTTGGCGTCTTTATACGAATATTGTCGTAATTTTTTCGTCGCGTTATAGGAATTTCCGTTATAGGAACTCGCGTTATAGGGGTCTACTGTATTTTTATTATTACATATAAATAAACGTAGTAAGAAAAAATATATTTTTTGTTTTCAGGTCTCCAGAACGAATTAATCAAATTCCCATAAAAACCTAAGGTAAATCGATAATCGGTTAACGAACAATTCGGATAGCGAACAAAGTCTTGGAACGGATTATGTTCGTTAACCGATCACCCACTGTGCATCTATCGATTATATAAATATATACATAATAGGTCTAATATACAGTACTTTATATAACCAGTCTGATTAGAAAATATATTTATTAATGATCAATACAATTATTTCTTGTGTTAAATTATTACATAACTTATGTTATATAATAATTTGATGCAAAAATGACGCAGAGAAAAATATTTACAATATTTATAAATAACAATAATCACTGTTTCCCGAGATAAGAATGATAGCAAATGATGTTCAACGGAAACTCGATGACCGAATAGAATTGGCCTACTATACAGGGTGTGCTAGTCTGTGTCGAGTTTTAGAAATTTATTTTTAAGACAGTGTGAAACTTACAAACGCAGTCTAGGCATGAAAACGTATTCAAACGCAAACAGTTTAGTTAGCATAACAGTACAACACAAATGCAACTTTTGTCACCCGCAACACATCTAGGCGTTACTCAATTTCCACCCACGCATTCGTCAGCATGTCCATTGTCACACTTGCAACGACTTTCGACTTCTCTGATTAGCTCCTTCAACACGTTCACATCTCGTATGCACATCTCGTATAGTCTGTCCTTCAGATAACCCAACAGAAAAACATCTAAAGGGGTTGTGTCAGGCAAAACGTGGGGACCAATGGATGAAAGTGTCTAGAAAATGTCGGAAAATGTGTTTGAGAAAATGCGTACAATTACTCCCTAAAATGGCAGTAGTGGTACAACATCCTGCTGGAAATGTAACGTGATGTCATTTGGTGCTCGCCTACCGCTCTGGGGAACCCGGGATCGAATCCGGATGGGTCGAAAAACATTTAGGAATTTTTCAGATGGTGGTCCGTCTGGATATATCGGGCTCCGTCCCTCACCACGCGGCTGCCCCATTGTGGGCCCGGCCGAATCCATGCTGGGCTTGCTAAAAGAAACTCTCTTAGTGCCCAGAGGACGGAAAGAGTAAAAAAAAGATAGGGAATGTAATTCCGTTCCGAATTACTTATAGAAAATAATATCAGATAGATATCTGTCGCTAGCCGTTTGGCCAAGGGGCTAGGGAGTCAACTTACCGCTCTGGAGGATCTGAGATCAATTCCAACCTAGCAAACCAAGGATTTTTGAAGAATGATCTGTTCTGTATTGGGCTTCGTAACTCAGCACCCGACTGCTGTATTATGCGCCTGAGCAAGCCTGTAGTATGCTGGAAAAAGCCATCTTAGTGGCCACAGGGCAAAAATACTAAAAAAAGGACTTAGTGTCGAGAAATTCTTGCGATCGATTTGCTATGCTATGGCACTTAGGTTTATTTGATAAAATTGGTTAAAGAACAGTAGCAACAAGTCTTTGTTTAGATTTTAAGAAAAATCGTGAATCTGATTATTTGTAACATTTTTTAAAAAATAAATAATTTCCTTCAATTTTATTTATATAATTACTTGTTTTTATTGTAATTATTTTATATATTATTATATTTTATAACAATTTTTTAAATACATTTTCCATATTTTTTATTTTTTGCGAATTTAGACCTACTTAATGTATTATTTTAAAAGCACTAAAAATATGAATTCTACTCCTATATAGGCTTACATACAACATATAAAATAAAACGACTGTCATCAATTTTTCTTTCCTACTATTTATCCGTGGATAAGCTTATTTATATTAACAGTAAACAATTTTTAAAATAAAATATAAAAAGCATTACTTATACTATTGTCTTTATTGTTCTTATACTGTATATGCGTTTCGATCCTAAGATCATCTTCAGTATAATATCACACTTAAAATTTTTTAATTATCGGCCTGTGATACTATACTGAAGAGGCCCTTACAGTACCTTGCCAGTACCTTGCCAAATTGTTAAACCCATTGAATAAAATTTTCTTTTTTTTCGTAATATTGTTTAAGGAATCAGTATTTTTTCATATTATTCTAAGACGACCTTTTATTATAGGCTACACTTTGGCTTGTCATCAGCGAATTTTTAGACTGTTTTTCATGTTTTCATAGAGGTAAACACATGCAAAACAGCCTAAAAATTAAAAACTAACAAATCATGAATTTTTTGCATGGGTTTAATAATGTGGCAAAGTACTGTATATTTAACTTTTTTCGCCCTATGGAGACAGAATCTTTCTGCCAGGATTCGACCAGATCCACAATGGGGCGGCCGAATGGTGAGGGGTGGGAAACGCTATACTGGACAATTTGACTATTTGTTTCTTTATTCCAACGCCTAGAGCTCATTAGCGATTTTAATTGAGCAACATTATAGTTGATAAAATGTAACATACCGATTAATTGCCGGTAATGTTTTGTAAATTTACAGTTTTACTGGTACAGTAATAAAAAAAAAAATTGGTAAATTTACATTTCCTAATTGACGTTACAAAAACTGCCTAATGTAAAAAATTTCATTAGAAAGATGAAGGTTTTCCGATTCATAATTTAAACGAAAATTTAAATATTTTATTAGATTTTAGTATTTCAATAATTTAGAAATAGAACTTGAACGAAAGTGCAATTTATTAATAATTAGCTGATAAGCTCATCAAACATGACATTTAATTAAATAATTATGGACAATTTCCATATATCTTCAGTTAACCTGCAAATTTTGATATAAATATTCTTATGTAATACAAGTATTGCTATCTCATAAATATAAAATACTGTATTCGCTTCGAACAGTGACATTACAGTATCTGTATGGATTATGCATTTTATCTAACGCAAGTATTTTATCTATCATATTCAATGATATTTCATAATTTATTCAACCCTATCCTTTACAACTCTGTTAAATACAAAGTATTTATCTTCGAACATAAAATTTCTAATAATTTTAAGTACAAATAAGTTCTAACTAGCCAGCTATTCTGCTAAGAGTACTTATAGATGATATTTAATTTTGGTAAGAATGAATTAGATTGGATTGATGGGTAAAGCAATGCAACACATGGGCAATCTGCCAAAAACGGGGTTCCTCCGGGAGGATTTCTACGGAAACTAGCCCCTATTTAGGTAGTAAATACATGGAGAAACCCGAAAAACACCATCTTGCCTTTGGTGAGGCGCGAACCCGTCACTGAACTATCATTGTACAGTACAGTAATACCCCGACTTACGCGAATTCGACTTACGCGGTTACCGCTCGGTCCCACCTATCGCGTAAGTTCGGGGTATTACTGTAGTTTTATCCATTTTACAATAAGATTTTTGTAATTAGATTTCTATTGAATTTAAAAATAATGTTAGTTTTTTATCTTGGTACAATATCAAATTCTTGTTAACAGTAGCAAATTGCCAGACAGAGAACTGTTAAAATTGGGGCGTATCCATGGATATTCTCTAAGAGACATTCAAGGAGATTTCTGTTTTTTGCCAGNGGGTATTACTGTAGTTTTATCCATTTTACAATAAGATTTTTGTAATTTGATTTCTATTGAATTTAAAAATAATGTTAGTTTTTTATCTTGGTACAATATCAAATTCTTGTTAACAGTAGCAAATTGCCAGACAGAGAACTGTTAAAATTGGGGCGTATCCATGGATATTCTCTAAGAGACATTCAAGGAGATTTCTGTTTTTTGCCGGGCATTCAATTCCAAAAACGGGACTTTTTCATATTGTATTTGTAGGATTGTAGTAAGCATTTAAAAAATAAATTTTTGCGTTTGTACTGTAATTTATTTAAAATTAAAATTTATTGAAAAAACTTGTTTTGTTTCCTTATTTTTCTTTTAGTGATGACAATTCATTTTGACAGAAACACAAGACTGAACATTTGTCTGCAGCAAATGACGCAATCTTGAAACTTTGCAAATCATCCTAGAAGTTCTTATACAAATATTTATTAATCAGTATTTTGAATTTATTTAAGTGATTAATTTCTTTATATACATATTTTACAGTTCATAAGAATTAATTACTAAAAGGTCTTTAAATTATTTTATCATTCTTGACCATTATTTTGATCAATTTACTGGATGGGGGGTGCAACCATTCGGCGATAATGAACACGGGGGCATGCCGTCAAGAAGGTTTTATCCATTTTACAATAAGATTTTTGTAATTAGATTTCTATTGAATTTAAAAATAATGTTAGTGACGGGGGCATGCCGTCAAGAAGGTTATTTCTCAGTAGAAAAATTCAGTTTGTTGTAAAGTAACAAAAACAATAAAACATGAACGTTTTAGTTTCTCCGAGTCGCCCATCAGTGGCAGAATAGAAAAAACCACTGAACTTTGAATTTTGGCTGTGGGTTTGCGCCTCGTCAACGGGCTGGTCATGTGGAGTTTTCCGGGTTTTTTTTTCACGTTAGTACACCTAAATACGGGCCAGTTTTCCATAAAAGACCTCCGGGAAACCACTCCTCCTCGGTAAGTTGCTCCTGTTGCGTTGCCGTACACCAGGTGTGGCGAACCTGTGACACGTTGAGATAATCAACTGGCACGTAACGTGTTAAAAAAATTCAATCGAATTTCAAAAACCATATCTTGCAAGAATAAGCCTATACGAAGAAAAAGAAAATAATTTTCGTGAAAACTGATTTTTGGGTCAATTTTGCTATTTCTTAATTATGTGAATTTCTTTTTCCGCCTTTAAACATTAGAAACGTTTTAAAAAAATGGTTCATAATAAACGGGGGAAACAACTACTACACTGTGACGAAAAATTGCAGCCCAGCGTTGTGACGATGTCGTAATAAATAATTGCTCGTTACGTAAGGAAAAAATTCCATAAAACTGTAGAATTGTATCAAAAACATAGTGTGTTTAGAATGAATATTAAGAGGCCATTTAACTTTTAGATTATTCAGTAAGTTCTTGAAAGTAGGCATTCGAAATAACGGTTTTTCAAACCAATTGTATGAGTTGTTGGACGAAAGAAACTATAATTAGTTTTCCGAAATTCTTCGTAATTTTTTGCATATTTTCAGTTACGTTCTCAAGCCAAAAATTTACGTGAAAATACAGTGAAACCTCGGTATACGACCTTAATCCGTTCCTGGTGTTTGGACTTATACCGAATAGGACGTATACCAAACCAACCTTTTCCATAAGAAGTAATGTAAAAATGATTAATCCGTTCTCAGGTAAAAATTGGCTGGCTTTAAACACCTCGTTTTCCTCGCTAGTTTCTGCTTGATTTTTCATGAGATCAGCATGTATCCTTTTAACTTTCTCGCAAATAATTTCTTCCGATACGCTGTCGCCGGCACACTGTTTTTCAGTTATCCAAAGCAAAAGCAATTTCTCGACATGATCTAATGTCTTCGATCTCTGTTTAGAAATTGATTTAACCCCTTTCGCAACGTTAGCAAATTTAATAATGTCTTTATTTTTCACGATTGTCGATATCGTCGTTCTCGGAATACGGAATGCAACAGTTAAATCTCGAACACGCGTGCCACCTTCATATTTCTCAACAATCTTTTTTTTCAGTTCCGTTGTGATTCTAGTCATTTTTTTATTTTTCTGTTGCCCTTTTGCAATTCATGATTAATACAGATAATAAAATGTTACTTACAAATTAAAATCAGAAGAAATTTAAGAAAGTTATAAACCGTAGCACCGCGAACGTCTAGTCTAGTGTAGTACACCGGTAGTGCTACTTGTTCATAGATGGCGCGTATAATTGAATTAAGTCGTATACCGAACAAAAGTCGTATACCGAGCAAAATTTGTTTCGTCCAAACAGGACGTATTCCGAATTAGACGTATTCTAAAGCAGACATATACCGAGGTTCCACTGTATTTCAAAATGCAAGAATTTTTACAAGTTATTTACGCACATCATGTGTAATAAATATAGCATGTGTTATAGCACGTTATATTTGTTCATGACGAGTACAAACATAACATGTTGTTATTTGTCATAAATATTATATTATGCATTCATAATATATTATTCTACTCTAGCGATTTATTGATAAAATATCATTCAATGACATACAGTAATTCCTCGGTTTTCGTTTACTTCGATTATTGTCGGTTTCGGTTTTCGTCGATTTTTCTCGCCAAAAATTTGTCTAGGTTTTCGTCGGCCTGCCCATGTAACTTCCTGTAATTTTGCGAAAACATAGGGCGACCCATGCGTTTTCCTGTCAGTGTGTCGTTGTTTCTCGTTGTATGAACATTACCCCGCGCGTCTAGCCAAACAATTCCATTGCTTTCCTTTCCTTTTTAGCTCCATCGTGGGATCAAACAAAGTTTTCAGAACCAGCAGCCCTTCTTCGAATGCCATGTTAAAGTTCATTTATTCTTTACATTAGTCTTTTGTTTTTATTTTATATTAATTTCTTATTGTTTTTAGTATTATAACACTATATTCATTTTCTATAAAATGTATTTTTGGTATTTATTTGGTGTCTAGAACGAATTAATTGGATTTAAATTGATTCATATGGAAATAATTGCCTCGGTTTTTGTCGGTTTCGGATTTCGCCGATTGTTTTCGGACGGATTATTGACGAAAACCGAGGTATCACTGTATTTAATCAATTTATTAGTTTTAAAAACCTCAAATTCAATATACAGTAGTTAAAATTTCTTAATTTTGCTTTCTACTGAATGTAGAGCATTTATAAGGATTACGTATTAAAATTATGTAATTTTCTCTATAAACGAACTGGTGTTAATGTGCATGTGTTTGTGTGTCTGCTCGTTGCAGAAATTTAGCAACGAGATAACCTGATGATGACCCATTGAGTGGGTTAAAACGTTTGTTCAACGTAATAAACAAAGTCTCTCAGTATTAAGGTGTGTTTGATATACAATTTGCAAAGAATCTGAGTATGAATTAAAGATTTTTTAAACTCTACGCTCTGTGGAAGAGCCTTCTTTTAAGCCGATCGTTGATTCGTGCTCATAATGGGACGATCGTGTGGTGAGGTATGGGACCCGACATATCCGGAACGAATCATCTCCAAAAAATTCCTGAGGTTTCTGGATCGCCCGGGTCATTCAAAGGGATAGGATGATTCCTTAATCGTTTCTGCCATCCTGTTGGTGTTTTATGTTGGCATGATTTATGAGTATGATTATAAAAGGTTGAAACCCACAGATTGTTTGCACATACCGGTACATTAACCAGCATGTCGAGGAAACTGGTGAGTAAAAATTGCTCAATTTACGGGTGTACTATTTAACATCCTTTACCGATGTTATATAGAAGCAGGAGAATAGCGCTTGTTTTCATTGCTTTAACCTAACTTGTGTTTTTTTAATTAATTAAAAACATTAAAAATATATGAATGTAAATTATTAAAAAAGACTTTGTAAACGAAAACCGCACAAAATTTGAAATAAACGAAACGATAGTGGAAAAACGAGAATAGATAGTTTAATACGCTGTCAGAATACTAAAAATAAATACTTGTGCATCTTGTCAGAAATAAAGACGACAAACGAGAAATCACTAGCGTGTGTTCTATCGCTGAACGGATATAGCAGACGACCTTGATCTGGATGCTGCATATCCGTTTCTCCGCAAAATCCGAAAAAAATTTCCGGGTGTCACTAACATAGGCGTAACGAAAATCAGCCTGTTAATATTGAAGTGCGAAAATACTAAAAACGCAGAGAAAATTTATTAATTTATACGGCATACTGCTCAATGACGAATTTCAAACATGTCTCGCTTTCCCTACAAAGTTCCAGATTCGCAGGTATTTGTGCTCAGGATGGACGTTTTATTCCAGAATAATTTCTTTTAGTGTATACGCAAAGGGGTTAAAACAGAAAATAATTTAGAAGGCATTTGGTTGAAAAAAATTCACGATGTTTTATAGTTTCCGTGTCTTTCGACATTTTATAAATTTATACATTCAATATGATACAATTCAATATGAATTTCTTTTGCTACTCTTATTATGCATTTTACTAATATAACCTATATGACAGATCATTATAAAACAGACATCATAATTGAAAATTTGTTAAACCAAAAAGGATTTTTTTCAAGATGGCAGTCATTATAAAACCAAACTTTAAAAAAAGAATCCAACAACTAGTTGCTTAAATTCTCCGGCAAAATAGTTAGAATTGTGTGTGGTGCCACAATTGTGTTATGAGACTGTATTAAAAAACTTTTTATATTATCATATTATAAAATGATAAGATAAAAAGCTTAATTTTGAGGGAAGAGATGAGTTATATATATATGTGTGTGTTATATGTAAATGCTAATAACGAGTAGTAAAATTTTCATTAAGTTCTACCCCAGACCTAGAGATATGACATGTGATTCTCTCTTTCTCCCCACCCTCTTAACCATTAACCGCGAAAATTTAATAGAATCAATATCTCTAACACATACTTTCCTGCAAAATTTCAGAAGTTTCGACAAAAAGCGCAGGAGTTAAGTCTTAACTTTTTTGGCTATCATGAGATCTCATTAAGAAAATAACTTTTATAATTTTAATTACTACAAAATGGCAAAAAGCTTAATTTTGAGGGTAAGGATGAGCTTTATAAAAAAAAATTATAAATGTTAATAACGAGTAAAATTGTCATTAAATATGACCCTACTGGAGATGTCACTAACCCCCTTTATCTCCCCACCTCTTGACCTTTAACCACCAAAATTTAATAACATTAATGTTCCTCATATACAAGCCACCATGCAAAATTTCGTTACTTAATCTGTACTCCATCCTGAGACATTAAGCTAAATAGACACTCAATAACATACATCCATACATATAGAAAAAAAAACCCAACAAAATGCAAAAATGTTAGGACGTTTCTTTCAAGGTCTCTGAATCCAAAAACGTAAAAAATATTGGGAGTCTTTTTTTTTTTACCGATCGCCATACTTTTCCTCTGTTATATAGGCCTATATAACAGCCGGGAATAAAAATTACATTTTAATAATTCTATTTGATGTACCGTACTGAACCTACAGTATATTCTAAACTGTCGATACTTATTATTTAGCTTTGAAATTAAAGGAATGTAGTTAGTTATTTTCGTTTTCTTCGTCATTTACATCAAAGAATGGATTGGATTGATGGTAGAAGACAATACAACACATGGGCGATCTGCCAAGGGGAGGTTCCTTTTGGGAGGGACTTCTCCACGTGATCAGCTCCTTGGTGAGGCGCTAACCAGTGTTCAGTGGTTTTAGACACTCGACCACCGGTGGGCTTACTTTAAAGAATATATACAAGTAAACGTAGAAATCCAACAGAAAAATGGAAATTGATAATATTAAATTTGATTTTATTAATACGAAACCAAGCAAAATTTAAAAACAGATTACATTATTTAGCAGCTTATAACAATGTCGATAATTTTAAATAAATAATTGAATATTCATTTTCAACAAATAAGCGCTAAACAAAATATATCACTTAATTTTTTCAATCATGTTTTTTTATTCTAATTTGCTTGGTACTTCAACATATAAATGATATTAAATAAAATTAAAAAAAGTGCAAATCCAATAATATATTTTTATAAATTATGATATAAAATTTTGAAAGTGGATGAAATCCCAAGTTCTTATGACATCACAAAATTTCTTAATCGATATGTGCACAATTCAAATAACTTTGCATTATTTAGATAAAATAAAAGTTATTTGTTATCATTAAAAATTATAAAAGTATTTTGAAAGAAAATTGAAATAAATTTATATATTTTAATAATTTACGTAACTTTTACTTAATTAAAGATAGGTTTATGAATTGTCTGAGATTTTTTATGAGTATTGACATCATTTTTATGGGAAATTCTTTTATGTTTAGATTTAAAAATATACAAGACTGTAATAGTGATTATATACAAGATTGTAATAGTGAATAGTGTACCGCCGTATATTCTATAATATACGGCGGTAACCACTATTCATATAACCGCTATTATTTATTTCTATAAAAACAGTATAAAGTGTATCTTACACTCCAGCTTACTACGACATGAAATCTAAAAAATGAATAAAACTAAAGAATAAGTTTTTATTTTAAAAAGACAAACCAGCACCTTTAATTTTTTACGAGTAATTGTTCGTTTTCTTGTTTCTACTACCAAATTTTAAATCTATAAGAAAAATTAATGCATTAACTAAGCACATAATATATGTGCTTAGTTAGCGACTACGGCACTGTATATTCTTTGTAATAAATATTACCATAACAAAAGGATTTTTCCATAACGTAATATCAATATTCATAAATACATGGCTAGACAATTGTAATTTAATAATGACTTAGGAATTATTACCGAATGATCGACGAGAATATCAATCAATACTTGTATAATTGATTTCATGTAACTAGATAATATCATTTATTCGTTTTTCATTTGAGATATCCTATACACTGTATCATTATAATTACTTTTTTCGTATTATTTCTATTGTTTTCTGTTAAAGCGCTGTAATATTCATTAAATAGTAATGATCAGCGTTATACATTACAACGTGTAATATCATTTACTACTTTATTTAGTAATTTTTAATGTAATATTGCAGTTTACTTTAGACATTCGTGTAAAAAAGGTACAAAAAAATGTAACTGACCTCATATTTCTTAAAATATCCTCTGTTTATAATTCTTTTTAAAATCATAAATACAATGAAAATTTAAGTGATAACATATCTACTACAAATAAAAAAACACTACTAACATCTTGAGCATTAGTAGACTGTAATTAATTTATTATAATTAATTCAATGAAAGTGAATTATAATTAAATTTAGCAAGCTTTTGCTTTTTTAAATTCAAGTTTTGATAGTACCCAGATGTATTTATTATGAACTTATGCACCAATATATTTAATGAAGCTTATAATAATTGCTGCACATAATTTCAGAAAAAAATATATTAAATTTGTAACTTTGTATTTAAAATAAAAATTGTAATCTGTTCACAAATTTTTGAATGCTATCAAANAATTAATTGATTAATTTGATAATGGTGAAGTATGGAGTTCTGACAAAAATCATTTCAATAAAGATTTTATTAACAGAAATATATTCTATGTTATGTATAAGTCGGTGTGAAAAAAACGTCAACAACATTAATCACACTTTGGAGATCATTTAAACACATCTGGTGAGTAACAAACCGTAAACGTCGCTGACAACGAAGTCTTCCGTGAGAGGAAGGCGGAGGCCTTGAGGAGAGAAGCTGGATGTGCGGGTACTTCCAAAATATACAAAATATCGCAGGCACTCTTCACGTTGCTCTCATTTTCCTCATTTGTGAGTCAGGATCAGGACAAATTCTAGAAAAAACAAAATATATATATATATTGATCATCTTTAAAACGTTTTTGCTTTGTCGCTATTAAAAATTTCTGCTATGGTTAACAATTTAATAGTTAGAACTTTAAGACCGCCGGTGATCGAGTGAATATTACCACTGAACACTGATAGTATTTAGTTGCGGGTTCACGTCTCGCCAACGAGATGGCCATGTGGATTTTTTTGGGTTTTCTTTACGTGTCTAATACCTAAATAGAGGCCAGTTTTCAGTAGAAAGTCCTCCCGGTAGATATCTCCCCTCGGCAAATCGCCCACGTGTCGCGTTGCCGTATATAAACAAATAAATCTGAACTTCAAATATAAATTTTAGTGAACTGAGAATGGCAATAATAGGTACTGTACTTTTTCATCCCAGGATTCCTTTATTTCTTAAAGGAAGTGTAAGAATCTGATTTTTTTTTTTTTTTTTGTAAGATTCTTTTCACAATTGCAAATATTATAGGTCAAGATCATTGCTTAGGTATAACATAAAATAACTAATAAAAAAAAACGAAAAAGTAATCATTACTTATACAATTTTAATTATTTAAACAATTTAAATAATAATGTAATATTATTACAATTATAAATTAGTTATATAACGAGAAATTATTTATTGTGACGATGTCACAATGTAATTTTTAATCATATTTTTCATTTATTTAAATTTAAATTATATGCTCTCCACCTCAAATCAGTAGTGGCTGTACATCATACTTTTCCTTTAACAACAGAGTCGTGCCGGACATCTATCTAACATCTTACACCTCTCAGAGGAAAATTTTTGAATTGAAATAACATGATTTTCGGTTTGTATTGGAAGTTCTTATATAGTTAATCGAGACCTCCTGCCTCTAAGGGTTTCCATATCTGGTCTTATCTTTTATATATCTAATTCTGTTCTCGAGATTAAGGAAAAACAGCCAGACGGACGATAATTAGAGTTTATAGGTTTATAATTTTTTTAAAATTGCAGCTCAATTAATTAATCTTTTTACTGCTTAAACAAGCTACTGAACTTTTGAATCTTCGGATAATTACATCTTCACTACTTTTGTTAATTTATAAAAATAAATCGGATTTTATAAAATGTTTATGACATTACGAAATCTAACAAAATGCAATGAGATATTTTAAAAATGATTTCAAAGCGAAATTATAGAAAACAATCGGCTCTTTTGTCTCTTCTGGATCCGCTTCTGATAATTGTAAATAGTGGAAATTTTTATGTTGTACGAAATTTCTAATGTGTAATACGGAAATATAACTTATGATCTTGTTGGAAAATTTAGTTAAATTTTAGAATAGTTATATCATGTAAGCATACAGTAGGTCCTCTCTTTAATAAACTAATTAAGCTAATTAGGGAAAAGAGTGTCGCTATTACCAAAGTTCGTTAAAGTGAATTTGTTTAAAAAACATATAGTTTATTAATAACGAACTGAAAATGTGCAAGCTATGTTAAAATGTTATAATGATGTATAAGAACGGATAAAATAAAATTATAATGTACTATACATTGAGTAACTTGTACTCATTGACTCATTGATTTAACTTTTTATCATTCGCGAATAAAAAAAGGTTTAACTTTTTCCTATAGGGCAGAATTTAAATCGGGATTTGTTAAATCGAGGGTGTATACTGTACTTATTTACTTATTGTAATGTTACACTTAATACAGTGACCATTCTAACAATGTAATTTCATAATTCCAATGAAAATGTTATCATGAGAATAGTTTAATAAAAAATCAGTTTTCCAATAGTAATAAACATATTTTAAATAAAAACTGATAATTATGAAATTCTTAAAGTGAAAATCATTTTAATTAGAAATTCTTTTCATCAATATGAAAATAATTTTCTCTACAATATTAACGTATAGTGCCAATGGTTATAACTTACAAAACTAAGTTTTTTTTTTCAAATTTAGAAATTTCATAATTTTATAATTTTAAAAATATGAACACTTAAATATTAACTTTTTATCTTTATAAATATTTTGTGAAATGTATCATATATTACCACGTAATAAAATTTAATATAAAATATAAATAATTATCTTACCATCATAGTTCACGACTCCATCACCGTCCAAATCGGCTTCTTTGATCATATCTTCTACCTCTTCGTCGGTCAACTTCTCTCCTAAATTAGTCATTACGTGGCGCAATTCGGTAGCACTGATGTAACCATCACCATCTTTGTCAAAGACACGGAAGGCCTCCCTCAATTCTTGTTCGCTGTCGGTTTCGTGCATTTTCTTAGACATCATACTTAAAAATTCGTTAAATTCGATGGTTCCATTTCCTATCAGATAATATGAAAACGATTAATTTATTTTCTAAAATAATTTTTTGTTTTTGAAATATCCGCGACCCGACTAAAGTTTCGGGATAGAATTCTGTAATATTTATGAATAATTCAGGCATGGCAAAATACTATGATAACAATTTGTATAATTTTAATTATGAATTTTTTATTTTCAATATTTATTTATAACATTATTTGTTTTTTAATTTCATTTTTCTCTAATAATGGGTGATTTTTGAACATGTAACAGGAATCACCTTTCCGTCGTCTTTATCACCTTTATGTAGGACCTCCTCTGCTAATACATGCATGACATAGTGTGTATTAATTCCTATTAGGTTGCAATGTGAATTATATTTGTTTTCGTTACAATTAAAATGGTTTAAAATAAACTCATCTCTGCCCTCAAAATTAAGCTTTTTGCCATTTCATAATAATTAATACCATAAAAGCTATTTTTTAACAAAATCTTACAACAGGTTAAAAAAAATTTCAATATTTATTTATGACATTATTTGTTTTTTAATTTCTTTTTTCTCTAATACAATTAAATATTTATAATGCTATTTAACTGTAACGAAAGCAAATACAAAGCACACAAAAGTAATTTAAAAGGTAAAATAGAACCGCACTGTAACGGAATCGGATGCGCTAACCTGATGATNTCGATCCCGAGTTTCCAGAGAGATAGAGTTTTAAGCCTCGTGGAGTTTTCCAGGTTTCCTTCGTGCGTGTAACACGTAAATAAGTACTAGTTTCCTATGGAAAGTCCTCCCATCCCCAACGGCAAATCACCCATATGTTGCATTGCCTTATTCCATCCATCTATCCACCAAAATAGACAAACTATATGCAAGTTGAATTTAAAATGTGAATATCTGAATTTGGAAAGTAGGTTTTTAATACTGTTTAGAAAGTAAAGAACCAAACTGTTTTTTTATAATCTCATTAAAAATTAAAATAAAGATTAAATTGCTTCATATTAGGCTATAATATTTCTGTGTAGATTATGTATAAGTTTTAAATATAGTAATGTTTATATTATGTTTAAAAACCATTGCTTTAATAACCAATGACTTTTAAACATACTTTGCAAATGATATTAAAAGCTCATTTTTCATTTTGGCGCATGTTTCCTTCTGTCAAATCAGTGTTGAAATGAAGTCTGTCATGTTTTCGTGATCCAAGTTTAAATGACGATATAGAAGTCACTGTTAAATGTTTTGCCAAGAAGGAAAAAAGAGCGCTTTAATACTTTTAGCAATGACGGAGATGTTTAAAGTAAAAAATCGGAATCAGCAAAGAAGAATTTATTCATAAGCACGTGTAATTTCTCTCTCCGGAAAGACTGACTTTTCGCATTTTATTATACTTTAATACTATGTATTGACCGAGCTAAAAAGTAGTCTTTTAATTTCAAATTTAATATCTATGATTAAATATTGATGTTATAAAGAGAAAAGTAATGTTTTGTTAGGTCTACAGATTTAATAAAACATTTTCTATTATATGAAATTGTGAATTATTTTAAAAGACTTTACTCAAATGAAGTCAAAATCAAGTCGAAACTTTATTGACAAATAAAAGATCAATAGGACAATTAAACTTACGACAATACTTGCAGATTTAATTCATATTTTAAAAAAATTCTGAGTTTCTTTAACTAAAAAAATAATTTAAGTAGTTATAAGGGTTGGTTTTTATGGGATACGGGAGGCCAGGAGGCCTCTTGAGTGGACTTTCTGCGGAAAACTGGCCCCTATTTACTATAAAACGCGAAGTAAACTCGGAAAACTCCATGTATTCACTCCGTTGGTCAGGCATGAATCCACTATGTGTTCAGTGATTTTATTTACTTGGCTACTGGTAGGTTCGAGCAGTGGCGCATCCAGAGGGGGGCCAAGGAACCTTGCACCTCCGAAATGAAAGAAAACACTAGTAATTTTTTTTTAAAAAAAGCTTTTTCTAATTAAAATTCAGTTTTTTTATTATACTGTGTATTTTATTTCTATATCACAGACGAATTAGCGGTCACATAAGGTGGGAATTTTATCGAATTCGTATTAAAAATTTTTTCTATCCGTTCAACTCGGATCCCCAAAGATTAAATCAGTGCGCCACTGGGCTCGAGTAGTTATAAAAAATTTTTATCCCTTAATCATTGTAGTATTCTCTGTTTTTTATTTATTTATTTATACTGTATATCCTTTTTGTCAACCAGAATAATTATATTGAGCGTAAATTAAAAATTTACTCGTGTGAGAATTTCAGATTATCAAAATTTATTTAACTACATTTAATAAAAGAGACAAATATACGAAAGTAAAAGAACTTTTTAGAATTCTCAACATTAAAAAATTTGATAAATATCCGATTATGATGTCTCAGTCTGTTACAGATATAAATCATCAAAAGTGAACAATAAATTGATCGATTGCTCTAACTTATAAAATCTGTCATATGACAAATCTTATAAGTAAATCTAAATATGAAAATCTAAACTTATTTATAGAAACTGTTTTGGCATTTAACCAATTTCGGTTTTCATGAATATTTATAAGATATAAGTTACTTATAACAAAATGAGCCTATTGTTAAAAATATAACCTACTACTTTTAATACACTTTAATCTTTAATTAGTTACTTTCTTAATTAGTTAATCTTTAATTAATTATAATCTTTAGCATATCTCTATTTTAAATATTTTATGCATAATATTTGTTTAAAATTTACTTTATGTCTAATATGTTGAAAAGTACAAAATAAATTGATGCAGACAACTAAAGAAAAAAGTCTTTTATGATTTACATCAGTCATTTAAAAATTTATCAGTATAGTTTGTAGTCAAAATAGTCTATTTATAATAAATAGTTCATATTTATTATTTCATTATCTTCTATAATGTATTGAATGAGGCTTTAGTGTAGATATAAAATTTTTAAGTAGTTGACGTAGAAACAGAAAATATATAAAAATTGTCGAGAAAATAGTGATTCTTTGTATTAATCATAAATGTTAATCGTGTGAAAGTTAGTTTGATGATGTAAAAACAGAAATAAGCATTCTTCTAAATAATTAAACCTTAATTTTTGTAAAATATCTTTTGCGATAGCCGGATATCCGAGCGGTTAAGCTGTCAACCTACCGCTCTGGGGATCAGGGAAAGGAAAAAGTACAAAAAGCCATATCTGATATATTGTACAGCACATACCATAGATAAGCCACATTATTAATTGAAACCTAAGCTTAATAAATAGAAATTTTAAGAAATGAGATGCAAACGATTTCAGAGCATGTAAAGTAAAAATACAACTTTTTTACGGAGAAAAACATGCAGATGATTACAAAGTTATGATTATTAAATAGCTTTATGATGTTACAATGAATAAGGGTAACATATAATAAGTACAATCTTCCCTGACTATTCAACCTTTTGGACTATTGTAGTGTAGTTTCAACACTCAAGCACACTTCGGCACAGAGTTCTTTATTGTTATAGATTTCATAAATTTCAGAAAAAGAATTGCAAATAAGGAATGCAAAATTATAAAAGATATAAAATAATTAATAAAAAAAAACTTTGCGTAAAACAACTGTATATCTATCCTCCCTATATTTGTTCTATTTTCATTCTATATTTCTTTCAATTATAAATAATTACATCTTACATACAAGCAAATACCTCGAATACTATAATTCCGATTAAGCACAAATTTTCTTTAATGAGCTTATCACGTAGGAACTGTTATTTATGTGTTTATTTATTGTGTATACAAACGGTTAACTTCAGATAGAAACACAGAAAAACTTTTTTACTAGTTGCTATTGGATTATTTCAATATTTTTGTGAATTGGAACATACTCTTAATATAGTTTTCTCTCTGATATTATAAATGTTATCAATCAATTGTTAATATTTGTAGAACGATCGTCCATAAATCACATAACGCTATTTTTGTACTTTTACTACTATCACCCCAGAAACGCTCCGTACATACCTATCTCCAAAATTACGTAACGAGTATCCTTGATTATTCTCTTTAACTGCACCGTACTAGGGAATAATACACACTACGGAGTTAAATAATTTTATTAATTACAGGAATAATCTACAAAGCATTAATATGAATAATACAGTTCGCTATGCAACACTTCAGAAACAAAAATAAATCATTCTGTTACCCTGTCTGTTAGCTAAAAGTCGAGACCCAACTATTACATAACGTTTTCGTAAACGTCTCCACCACTTGAAATGCATCATAATTTTTACTTGCATACCCACTCACCCATACAGTACTTGTGTTACGTAGTTTATGGATAGCCACAAAGAATTTTTATGCGATGTTTCGGAAGCCATTAGGGAAACATGAAGATCTCTGAACAATATGCGAATGTTACTTAAATTTTAATAAACTATTCATTAAACTTTGGATTAAAACGACATATACAAGACAGAATAAAATCCAGTAATTTAATTATGCCAGAAAGTTATTTAACAATAAAGAAATCGTAGTTGGTAAGGATGATCTATTTTAAGTTAAAGTAACTTACTTTATATTATTTTTGGAATAATTTAATTCCAAATACAATCTGAAAGTTTAACTTCCATTTACATATGAATAAAAATTATTTATAAATGATTAATTTAAGATTTCATGAATAAAATGTTAAATTAATTATGAACAAACATAAAAGTAGTTAAAATATGTCGAGACAGAGAGTCTCACAATGTCAGAATGATGTAAAAAAAGTAAAGTCCTTACAAAAGATTAAATTATAAACGGGAGCAAAAATATACTTCTGCCAAAACTTTGATAACGTTCGGTTATTATATCAACTTTCTTGTAGATGTGCTTATTTATACTGTTTTTCGAAATGCTATTTTTATCTTCAGAGGATTACTTAATCGTGCAAAACAACAATAATATCAAGCAACGAATTAAAAAGGAAAGATATTACAGTAAGCCCCAATTTAGGAAACTAATGGGAGAAAGTTGTGTCTGTTATTGCCGAAAGTCCGTTAAATCGAATGTATTTTAAAAACATATAGTAATAACTAACTTACAACGTACAAAATGAATTAAAACGCTGTTATAGTGTATAAGTATTAGTGATGTGCCGGATATCCGTGTCCGTATCCGCGAATATCCGAGGGGAAAAAAAAAGATCCGTATCCGTATCCGTTACTTTTTAGCGGATCTTTAACGGATATTTTATTTTAATGACTTTCATTACTTATATAAAATTTTAAAGATAGGTAGCAATAAAATACTAATAACTTCAATTCATATCACTTTTTATTTCTTAAAATCACATATTTGGCACATTCATATTGCAAAAATTTTATCAACTTTATGAATTTTATCATATTGCAAAAATTTTATCATGAAAAAATCATTTACTATCGTAAAATATTTCCATATTACACTGCTAAACTTTTTTGTCGGCATTGTTTTTATTTTAATTTAACTCAACACTCTCCAAAAATACAAACGTAATCTACGCTATTCCGTGTCACACTAAACTATAAACAAAAACACGCGCAGTGCAAGTCAAAACACGTCGCGTTACGTCGCAAAGCGTCAACTATCGGTTCAAAGTCAAACGCACCGGCGCCGATTGAGTACGAAAGTTGAGATCCGTATCCGTATCCTCGGATCTAGACACTAATGATCCGTATCTGCATCCGTATCCACGGATATACATTTTTAACGATCCGGCACATAACTAATAAGTATGAATAAAATATTAAGTTATTATAATGTAGCCTATATTGAGTAACTTATACTCGTTGATCAACCTTTCAGAGTGTTCTATCGGCAAATAAAAAGGAAACATTATAATTTTTTTCTTTAAGATAAAAGTTTTTTGTACGTTAAATCGAGAGCCTATTGTATTTTGCATTATAAAAGATTTTTCAGCAATCTAACGGTTACTATAGCAAATATCGTGTAAACAAATTTAAATACGCGCTTTTAAGCGTATTTAAGCAATTCAGATCTAATAAACAATGTTAAATTATTAATTTAAATATTAAAATCATTGTTTTCAATTAATATATTAATTAATAATATACAATTAAGTTACGTACTATTAAATTAAAATTTAATTTTTATATGAGGATTACCAACAAAAAATGAACTAGAATCACAAATAACCATAAAAACTATTTAGCTAGCTGGCATTATTTTTATTTAATTTATCAATATTATAAATATGTTAAACGAAATACATTACATTTATTGTTTGTAAATTAAAAACGATAAAAAAGTTCATATTTGTTTATTATAAAATGCATATAATTTGAACAGTTTTATCAATTTTTAGGCTCATACTTCGATTATTAATTTGTGAATTTTAAATAATAAATAATTTCGTGTTATAAGAAAATCATATTTCTAATTAATTATATTATTTTAGTAAAAAATGCTGAATTGTATCTGATTGAAACGATTATAATCAAAATATTTTTGTTATCTATAAATGTTGTTAGGTAAAATATAATTGATAAAAATTTGCCCTTTATTATGTTACAATTACTTAATTATAAACCTGTAAACTAATCCTGAATAGAAAAGCTTATTTTTAAAGTAAAATAAAAGATATCTTGTTTCCTGTAACGTTATAGAAAATAATTTGTGTGTATTTATAAACATATACAGTGATTAAAACGGAGTCATTCATTTATAAAACTATGTAATTATTTAAATAAAAATTCCTAGATTGTTAAAGGCAACTAAACTCATTTTAAATATTGATATTTTCAGAATTGTAATTTTCCATTTTTAACATCATTTTTCTTGAAATTTACGTTATTTATTTATTTTATACGCATTAATTTCTATGTAAACATATACACGAGAATTTTAGGGATTTAATCCTTCCTTTTTCCAATCTCTTCCCTTTGGGAAGAATTAATTAAAATTTAAAAACTTAAATAAAAAATTAACTTAAATTAACTTTATAAATATGACATAACATTTATAAATTTATATATTTTATATCTATATACCTATATATTATATATTTTAGAAATGTTAATAGTTCTGAGCATTTGTATATATTTTATGTCCTTGAACACAACTTACACTTTATTGATTTAGTTGAGTTTATTAAACTTCGAATGTTGTTTTATTTATTTATTTATTTTAATTTCCTAATTTATACAGAATAGAATATGTTAAAGATGATTTGTTACTGGGGAAAGCTTAAAATCATTAATGATGGATTAGTTGTTAACGGTTAGTTAGTATGAGGTAAACTATAACTATATTTCTATTATTGTTTATTCCAGACACTAATTAATGACTAGGATAAAGAATTGAATTGGATTGATGGGATAAGGCGACGCAACACATGGGCGATTTGCCAAGGAGAGGAGTCTCTTGGGAATACTTTCTTTAGGAGACTGGCTTTATTTAGCTGTGAAACACGTGAAAAAACCCGGAAAACTCCACATGGCCAGTTCCGTTGGTCACTCGCTAACCCACGACCAATATTTTATCCACTTGGCCATTGATTGGCTCTAAGATGAAGAATAAAAATATTTAATTTATATAAAATATTAAATTTCTTATATATAAATGTTGAAAATATAATTTTATTTAACAATTTTTACAAAGTAAATATAATTATAACTTTTTTTAGTATGCTTCTATAAATAGTATAGAATATTATTGAGTGTTTATAAATCACATCATTGAAGACAATTAAACAATTTTTAAACAATCTAAAAATTAACCAACAATTTTTTCATCATTTGAAAATGTTTTAAAACACTTTTTAAAAGATTTATTTAAAAAATAAGTAGAAAATTCTAAAAATTCGTAAAGATCGTATTAAATTTAAGTATAAACTCTCGTTTCTCTTGTTCAAAACACTTACGTAACACTTGAAAAGTTAATTATATAATGAATAAGATAAAATCAAGTTGTTGCATTTATCATGTAATATATATTACATTATGTAAATAAAAATATCGTTTACACGAATAAAAAATCCTTTAGATTTTTTCCCATTTAACTATTCAATTAAAACAATTAACACTTTATTAAATAATGAGAAAAACTCAGCACTCAGACCAATTATGCTTTAAAGTATAACATCAAAGATATATTTAAATTATTTTGCTTATATAAATAGAAAACAAACCATTATTAAGTGTGATAAATTTAGAAGACAAGTAGATTTGATTATAAACGAATTAACACTACCATTTAGGGGGCCTGACTATCGAAGATCCCAAATCTTTCTTTACATTTATGATTTTTTAGTCTAATAAGCGGTTTTAAATAGTATATATTACATTTATATGCTTAAAATATGACCAAAAGTATAGTTTTTTCTTTATTCTTTCTCCCTATGAGAACTAAAAGTGGGTTCAGCCAGGCCCATAATGGAGCGGCCTAGTAATAAAGAACGAGGCACGACATATCCAGGNTCGACAATTATCAATATAAATATTTGTATAATTACACAAATACAAAGAAATTAATGTAGATGGTTATAATTAAAAACTGAAAAACCGTAAACGTATCTCAGTAATGAGAAGTTTGTATTTTAATCTGTCGTATAATTACCAAAGCAAAGGCCAGAAGTTACGAAATATCAGAGACATGTATATAGAAATATTAACGATAGAATATATATAATAGAAATACCTGTATATAGTAATTTATATTACATACATATTATGTACTATAAAAAGGCAACATATACATTGAATAATATTAGTAATAAGTCTTTGCATTGCATAATTCAGATACGATTCTAATCTGAAGTCAAAAGCAACCGATATTTGTGTTTCACAAGGCCGAGTGAAAAACAAATATCGTGGGTTCGCACGTAGCCATCAGGCTAACCACGGAGTTTTTCGATTTTATTCACGTGTCTATGACCTAAATAGGAACAAATTTCTCCTAAGTAAGTCCCTTTCGTGGCATGTGTTGCACGGCCTTAATCATAATCCGACATTTGTAAGTCAGTTAACAAATAATTAATACATCATTACGCAAACGATACGATGTTTATTCTATATTAAATATAACTAAGCATTAATAATCAAATGTAGTTAAAACGAAAATTGTTGAAATCTTTATATTAGTTTGATATTGAAATTTCTTATTTTTATCGTCATGCTAACATTCATTTCGAACTGATACATTCATTGAAACAAACTGTAAAATATCTACACTTAATGAAGCAATAATATCTAAACTTGTGCTTATTAGGAATTTACTTTAATGCTGTGATAATAAGAAACAATATCTGAATTCAAAATAGCTTTAATCTATATTGCTTTCGAACTTTATATGAAAAACTGTCAAAGATCTTTTACGTGCAAGTTGTCAAAAATCTTGTAGGATTTTGTCCATTAACATAACATTTTGTCAACTGTTACACGCAGGAAAAAGAACTACAGGAGAAATCTTGGCATTAATTTCTCATTTGGATATAATGTATAGTTTGATTAGTTTCCATTTATTAATAATATTTTCTAAAATTTTTAACAAATATGTAGACATTATATTAAAACAAATACAAAAAAAATAATAATATTTTCTCGAAAACTAAATTTTAGTTACACTGTTATTTTTAATTTTTTGGGGGCTCTTTCCCCTGTGACATCAAAGAGGTCCTTTCTTTCAAGTCCATCGTGGGTTCGGCCAGACCCACAATGGGATGGCCGGGTGAGGAGGAACGGGGCCTGACATATCCGGGACAGTCCACCTCAAAAAATTCCTACGGTTGCTTTCTTGGATTCTTGGGTCTACCGGAGCGGTAGACTGGCGCATTAAATTGCCTCGACTTTCCGCCTTGCTTACTTGTTACATATTTTAAAATTGTTCGTTAATCCCATTCTTAACTTAAGCGTGTCCATTCTTCGAGTGTAAAAAGTATCGAACTATTTGTCAACACTTTCTCGTAAACTTTAAATTTTATAACTTACTTAACATCGTTACTTAAATTTGATAACATTAATCAATATCGAGTTTCATTTAACTTCTATATTGATTAACATAATCAACTAAGTTCAAATTACCTCATTCAATAATCTGTGTTAAATAAACAATGTCTAAAATTTCAAACTGTTAAAAATAATTCTACATTATAAGCTGGAAATAAGCAACTACAAATTTCTATAAGTTTAGATGACGTTCAGAGAGATATCTAGAAAAATCTTCATCAATTTAATGATAGATTTCTCTATAGAGATTATAACCACTTAACTGGGTCATAAATGGAAGAAAGACGGGGATAGAAGTAAAAGTTTTAAATTGATTTATTGATTTTTTGGAAAATTATGAGTCGGGTTTCGTTTTTTTTTTACCTTGTCTTTTGTTTTAATAACATTATTTGTTAAATTTGTGCTTTTAAATAGCTGTATGTTTTAACAATTTTAACTGTTTTTAACTTCTTACTTAGTGTAAATAGGCATTATTTTGTTGCTTTGGATATTACAACACCAAAAGTAAAACAATTGAGAATTCACTACGATATTTTGACTAAAATTGTCTTTACATGACTGAAAATTACCATATTCTAATCCTCGCTACGTGAAAAATTCGTTTAATAATTTAAAAGAACTCGTTTACTTAAATTATTAAGTTAATTATTTGACGATCTTACTAGCTGATTTTATCACTTATTGCAAAACTTACTAATGAAACTAGAATATATAGATGTATGACGATGCTTAAAAGTTGTATAACGATTCATGATAGCTCTGTTATGAACATATTACTGTTCCATTTGTTTAGTAAAAAATGTTATATTTCAGGATACTAATAAACTTAAGAGTAAAATTATTATAGTTTTATACAGGATAACAGTATTAAAATTCAAACATAAATGGAAAATTAAGTATTTAACTGCTCGAAACGTACAGTACTTAATAATAGTATTTTCTCACATAAAATCGCAAAATACAAATTAACCATTTAATTTAGAGTTGTATATAGTAATATACAGTTAATCAAAGCTCTATTGTTCAGTTCAGAGTCGGGTTTGCACTAAATCTAAACAAGCTACAACTTAGGGCCTCACGTTACGAGTAATCTTAGGGAAGGGGTGGCGAACCTATGATATACGTGCCCAAGGCTGCACTTAAGGAGAAATCATTTGGCACGTAACGTATCACACGATTTCGATTTATCTATCAACTGTCTTTTTCAATCATTCTTTCGGTTTATCACCTGATTATCCTTTTTCAATCAGCTTTTTAAAATACATTTATCCTAATTAAATCATATTCGTTTCATTTCTTTAAATATTGTTATTTGGAGTTTAAAACTTCGCACGCAGAAACACTTAAACATAATTATGCTCACTATATGGCACGCGACTCAAAACAGATTCGTCATCCTCCTGTGATATATGTCATAGTTTAAAGCCACAAGTCTAAGTCCAACCTTGATTAAATTCTAATATGTTTTAAGATAATTCGATATATAATTATTTTAACAAAAATGTTGAAATTGACAAAATGACAAAATATATTAAAGTGTTTAAAGGATGTTCCAATCACTTCTTAACTTTGTAAGAATAGTACATTAATTATTATAAAAAGTTAATATATTATATTATTACGTTGGAGTTTTCTAACATATAAAAATAGACAGAAAATAAGTTTTATAGTTGGCGATCTGATAATAAAATTATTTTATAAGTATATATTAATACCAATACCATAAAATTAATTTCTGATATGTGATTTTTCACATATCAGAAATTAATTTTCATTGGTAACATCTCGTAGTTTATATAATTTTTAGCTTTTGAAGTTCTAATCTTAGATATTTTTCTAATCAGTAACAATATGACTATATATTTAATACTAGTTTAAAAGAAAGATCAAGCTGAAGTATGATATTATATTATAATTAATCTATACTAATTTTCTATTGGATAATAGACGCAATATGAAGCCTGTTTTTTATTGGCTTCATTTCTTTTCGACAAGGGACAGCATTTACAAATACCTATTAGATAAAAAAATTTGGCTTCTTCTCCTTTTGGTTCTTTAGGTCCTTTGAGCATTAAGAGGATATATTTTTCCGTATCCATTGTGGGTTCGGCTAAGCCCACGATAGGGCTTGAAAAATCCTGGGGAGTTGCTCGTACGGATTCGAACCCAGATTCCCTTAACCGCCTCGGCCCACCGACTCAAAGGAATAGTTTAGTAAATCGAGTTGAAATATTCTGAAATATTTTACACTTAAAAATAGTCAGTGTTTAGCAAAATACGTAAAGAGAAAGTATAGAATGAAGTGTAATTTATTGAAAATAAATAGTAGTATATTGAATAAATCGAATAATTATGTACATTATTCTAGATATATTACTAACGGAGCACTCCTCTTGATTTCATTCTTGATCTATGATTCAGAATAATCAACATTAATTTTGTCGTACATTACGTAAATTTCGTTTAGAATAAAAAAAAATTCTAAATTTAGTTTATGTTAGAAAGCAACTTTGAATATATATTGTGTCGAATTGCAGAGAGAAACAAATCCCGTTGAGTTACGTAACTTTCACGCCTTTTTAAAGAGATTTTGGCGGCATTAGAGAAACTATAAAAATTATATACATTTTTATAGCTTCTTTTTCTCTTACCGTCAAGGTCATTAAGGAAAATTTGAAATTATATAACACAAACGAATTTTTAAAAAATTGGCTTTAAGTCAATAATTTAAATTCGGCAGAAAAAATATAAAGAAAATATCTTAAACTTGTATTAAAATAGATCAAATTATTTACAATTAACATTAGTAATTTTCTTTTGCAGAGACATCAGTTATTATAATGATACATTGTATCTAGTTGAAACTTTGCCCACATTCTGTGTTAATGATAAAGTTCTTATTTGGCTTTAAAAAGTAAACAAACTACTAATATTCAAATAGCCATAAAACTTACAACTTTTCTCCATGTTTATATTTCACTTTATTGAATTTCAGTTTGTACGTGATGTACTTTTGAAATTAAAAAGTGAGTTGTTGGATGCAAATCAGATTTCTTAGCTGTAGACTAAGTAAAAATAGATTTGCAAAGCTTTCTACTGATCGAAAAATGGCTCAAAAAGCAAAAAAATATATATAGAACGTGATTAAATTTAAAGGATATCCTCATATTGTGCTCGTTAAATGCTTGTAACTAAACTTAAATTACATCTACGTAAACCATTTTTTTTTTTATTTAAAAAGAACACATAATACAGAGGTAACTTAAAGAAACGTTCAAGCAAAGAAACATTTGATTTATAAACATCAAGTTAAAAAAAACAACTAAATATAATCTTAAATCTGATATCTCGCAATACTGCTATATAAATCACGGATCACGTTAATAAAAATGACTTTCTTACTTTTATACTTTCTGAATTTGTTGCTTGTAACTTTATATATATATAGGGCCTATATATATAGTTAAAAGTAATTTTTACCGTGGAGTCTGTTAAAATCAGATAGTGAGAAGAGTTCTATAAATTTTGAAAGTTTGAAGACGATTTCTTTGTACCATCTGAACTCATTTTCTTTCATCTATAATTTAATATTATTACATATTACCTGTAGTGATAATATTTTTATGCACAGTATGTCTAAAAAGAAAACTTCTAATTTGATTTGACTTATAAGCTCAATACCTAATATAAATGGTCCGCCAGTGGTCGAATGAATAACATCACTTAACGTGGATTCGCGACTAACCAATGCACATGCACTGGTCACGTGGAATTTTCTAGGTTTTTTTCGTATCTAACACGAGAAGAAAGTCCAGAAAGTCGTATTTAAATGTTCTAAATAGGGGACGATAGTTTCTCATAGAATGTCCTATCGGGAGGCATCACCTTGGCAGATCGCCCATGTGCCTTATTGAGTTGTGCGTTATTGCCTCGGTAGATTGTATTGCCTTAGGCTCATTTCATCAATCCAAATAACTAAAACGTTTTTCACGCTTATATTTATTATAGGAAAATGAATATTTTGTTTTTAATAATAGTTATAATCACAATACGACAATTTAATAAAAACATTTCGTGAAATATTTTAAATTTAATGTGTAGTTAGATTAAGATTTCGAATTATAAAATTACTTAAACTTACATTATCTACTAATTTAAGCGAATAAACTACTGATAAAATAAAGAAAATCGAATATATATTTCATATATAAATAATAAATTTACTATTTTTAATTACTAAATAACACTGACAATTTTTAAAGAAATAAATTCACAGAAAAATTTGGATGTCTCTGGATAGTGAAAGACTTAACAGTCGCTTAAATATAGATCTGTGCGGCTCTGAAAAAAACCTATTTTATTACACTTAACAAAGACAAAAATATAAATAATTAACTTAAGCGTTAGCAAGGTGTTATCAAAGTCATCTTTTTCATCTTTAATAGTTGCTATCAATAGCAGTCTTAATAGCATTTTTTAAATAAAGAATGCTCCAGAAATTCTCAACGAAATTAATTCTGCTCTCTCATATATAACAATCTAAAAGTAAATTTTCACAACGAAAACAATGTGACATTTTAAATTCGTTTTATATTAACAAACATTTGCTTTTAAAATGTACTGTACGAATGCGTGACTTAGAAACTAATCTATTTTAAATTATCTAATATAAGAAACAGTGGTACACTCAAGATTTAATCTTGGGGGAGCCGAACTGAACGGATAAAAAATTCTTAATACAAACTCAATAAAATTTCCGCCTTATGTAACCGCTAATTCATAGAACGTAGACATAATATAAATAAAAAAATTGAATTTTAATTAAGAAAATATTTTTGGAAAATTTGCAATTGTTTCTTTTCCTTTTATTTTGGGGGATGCCAGGACTCCTTGGTCCATCCCCTGGGTGCTTATCAATGGTGCACCCAGGGGATGCGCCATTGATAAGAAAATATAAAACGTAAATTACCAACTTTTTAATATTTTGTTGAGAAATTCCAATAAAATAGACTTTTATTGCTAAATTTTGGGGCATATTATATCTTGTCTAAATATTTAAAAATTAGATTGAGAAAATAAGGCAACACAATACATGGACGATCTGTCTCCCAAGTCTTTCTAAGAGAAATTGACCTCTATTTACGTTTTAGACACGTGAATTAAATTAGGAAAACACGTGGCCAGCCTGTTGATTAGGCGGGAACCTATGACCAGTCTTCAGTGGTTTTATTCACTCGGCCACTGGTAAACTTATTTAAAGAAAACAGAAAGTTTAAATTTTTGAAAATGAGTGAAATATTGAAAAAGTGAGAATCTTAACTTAAAAACTAGATTAAAAGAAAAATTAGACAAAATTATTCTGCATATAAATTTCATTTTAAAAAATATAATTCACTATATTTTTAATATAATCTAATATGATTACAATCGTCGTCATCATTCGAAAAATTGTAAAAAGAAGAAAATGCAAAAATAAGGCGATTGGATGAGAATGTTAACTTTAAAAATGAATTATTATGTAAGATTTGTTCTCCGAGTCACTTCCAACTTTTCATAATTAAGCTTAATTATCAGTTTATAACTAGGTTTATTCAAATAGATAACATCGTCGACAATTATCAATATAAATATTTGTATAATTACACAAATACAAAGAAATTAATGTAGATGGTTATAATTAAAAACTGAAAAACCGTAAACGTATCTCAGTAATGAGAAGTTTGTATTTTAATCTGTCGTATAATTACCAAAGCAAAGGCCAGAAGTTACGAAATATCAGAGACATGTATATAGAAATATTAACGATAGAATATATATAATAGAAATACCTGTATATAGTAATTTATATTACATACATATTATGTACTATAAAAAGGCAACATATACATTGAATAATATTAGTAATAAGTCTTTGCATTGCATAATTCAGATACGATTCTAATCTGAAGTCAAAAGCAACCGATATTTGTGTTTCACAAGGCCGAGTGAAAAACAAATATCGTGGGTTCGCACGTAGCCATCAGGCTAACCACGGAGTTTTTCGATTTTATTCACGTGTCTATGACCTAAATAGGAACAAATTTCTCCTAAGTAAGTCCCTTTCGTGGCATGTGTTGCACGGCCTTAATCATAATCCGACATTTGTAAGTCAGTTAACAAATAATTAATACATCATTACGCAAACGATACGATGTTTATTCTATATTAAATATAACTAAGCATTAATAATCAAATGTAGTTAAAACGAAAATTGTTGAAATCTTTATATTAGTTTGATATTGAAATTTCTTATTTTTATCGTCATGCTAACATTCATTTCGAACTGATACATTCATTGAAACAAACTGTAAAATATCTACACTTAATGAAGCAATAATATCTAAACTTGTGCTTATTAGGAATTTACTTTAATGCTGTGATAATAAGAAACAATATCTGAATTCAAAATAGCTTTAATCTATATTGCTTTCGAACTTTATATGAAAAACTGTCAAAGATCTTTTACGTGCAAGTTGTCAAAAATCTTGTAGGATTTTGTCCATTAACATAACATTTTGTCAACTGTTACACGCAGGAAAAAGAACTACAGGAGAAATCTTGGCATTAATTTCTCATTTGGATATAATGTATAGTTTGATTAGTTTCCATTTATTAATAATATTTTCTAAAATTTTTAACAAATATGTAGACATTATATTAAAACAAATACAAAAAAAATAATAATATTTTCTCGAAAACTAAATTTTAGTTACACTGTTATTTTTAATTTTTTGGGGGCTCTTTCCCCTGTGACATCAAAGAGGTCCTTTCTTTCAAGTCCATCGTGGGTTCGGCCAGACCCACAATGGGATGGCCGGGTGAGGAGGAACGGGGCCTGACATATCCGGGACAGTCCACCTCAAAAAATTCCTACGGTTGCTTTCTTGGATTCTTGGGTCTACCGGAGCGGTAGACTGGCGCATTAAATTGCCTCGACTTTCCGCCTTGCTTACTTGTTACATATTTTAAAATTGTTCGTTAATCCCATTCTTAACTTAAGCGTGTCCATTCTTCGAGTGTAAAAAGTATCGAACTATTTGTCAACACTTTCTCGTAAACTTTAAATTTTATAACTTACTTAACATCGTTACTTAAATTTGATAACATTAATCAATATCGAGTTTCATTTAACTTCTATATTGATTAACATAATCAACTAAGTTCAAATTACATCCGATAATCTAATATTGAAATAAATTATCGACTATTTTCAAATTATAATATTCATAAAAATAATTTTTCTGAATATCTTAAAAAGTTATAATTTATCCAATAACATTACCGTTTAACTGCTTAGCTTAAAAAAATTTAAGCATAATAATAATCAAGAAAATTATTTAAAATTTCCGTAACTTAAAATAATAATTGATCTACCAGTTGCTGAGCGGATAAAACCACATTAATAGTTGGTCATGAGTTCGTACTTCATCAGTGGAATGGCCGCGTGGAGTTTTTCGGGATTTTCTTTACACGGTTTGGTTTGGTTTTGTTTGATGGGATACAGCAATACGACTCACGGGCGATCTGCTAAGAAGAAATGCCTCCCGGGAGGATTTTTATGGGAAATTGGCCTTGTTTAGATGTTAGACATGTAAAGAAAACTTGTAAAACTCAACATAGTCAGCCCATTAATGAGGCTTAAATCCGGACCAGTGTTCAGTAATTTTATCCACTAGGTCACTAGTAGGCTTTTCCTCACGTGCCTTAATAAGGGTCAGTTTCTGATAGAAACACCACTCCGAAGGCAAACACATAGTTTTTGGTTTGCTGGATGAATTGATTTGATGGTGCACACAACATGGCGATCTGTCAAATGGACAAATCGTCATGCGTTGCGTTGCATTATCCCCTCAAATGAAATAAACCCAAACCAATAATAATTGTATAAAAGAAAATAAAAGAAATTTAAAGGTTTTTCATTCTGCTTTAGATAATTTGTCTAAATTTGTCTAATTTGTCTAATTTGTCAGAATGGGAAACCCTTTACAGTGGCGTACCGTGGTGGGGGCGGCAGGGGCGGCCCGTCCCGGGCGGCACTTTTTAGGGGGCGGCAAAATTTCATAATAAATAATAATATCTTGTAAAAATTTGAAACATCTTAATCTATACTTGCATCGCGCCTACGATAGTGCTATCGTCCGGACAGTCCGGGAATCGGCTCGCCGGGTGAACTAGTAACTTTTTAATCCGAGGAATTCCTGCGTGCGGACCTGTTGACCTTTTCTTTTCTTTGCTTGTACGATTCATTCGCGTTCATATACACCACTAATATGCAATAGAACTATTTTAAACAGGTCGCTGCACTACCACCAAATTTTTCATTGCTTGTTCTGTGACAAAAGTCCATTTTGGTCTTTTAAATTGAAATACCTAAATAAGAGGGGCCGAAATTTTCCTCTGCCCCGGGCGGCTGACACCCACGGTACGCCACTGATCTATTATTAATGTACAGTACGTATTGCCTTGATAAAGAAATCTGTTAGTCAACTTTCAAATAAATTAAATAATTGTAGTTTGATAAATCCTTTGTAATAGCAAATTTGATTGTAATATTCTTGATAGTTATTAAGTATAGAAAAATGAATTTTTTGTAGTCCGTCTTGGCAAGATCGTTGCAATCTACTTGGCAGATAAAATGCGTGTTCTCGACATAGTGAATTACAGTATATGCAGTATATATAAATTACAGTATTTTGAGTCTTGCGATCCTTATTTCCGATCAGTTTACAGGCCGAAAACATTTATTGTGATTAAAGTCATTGCTGGAAAAGTACGAATGGCGTGGTTTTTTTTATCTATTTCGTCAAATGTCGAATTATTAAAAAAAATTTTTGAGTTGGCTATTTTTGGGATACTTTTCAGAAAGCTTTGACTACAAACACTGAAAACATCTGGCAACACTGAGCGGAATCGATCGCAATCGATCGTCTGTGCAATGGATGTGCCGAAGTNACTAGTTTTATTTGTTTCAATTGTTAATGAATTAAATTATTATTATAAGATGAGAATGTTCATGATTTGTGGCTGTATGTTCAGAATAACAAGATTCACATCTTAATTTTCTAATTCATTAAATATAAAACGAAAAATCGATCAAAATATCATCTAAAAATCATAAATATCTCTACATGGATCTCGATAAATTTCATAAACGCAGATAAGAAAAATATAATTATTATATATATTTAAATTCGTTCATATTATGTAATTAACACGTACAAAAATACAAATTTACGATCTTCTTTTGCTTCAGATAAGAAATATATTTGAAAAAAGTTTAACTAGAATAAATTGTTCATCTGTAAAAGAGTTAATATTATACTCATTTAAAATTTTTTTATTTTAATGCTTTTTTTCCTCTCTCTTCATCCTATGAGACACTTAGAGAGCTTTTTTAATCATTCATCGCGGATTCTGCCAGGCCCACAATGGGGACGACGTGTGGGCTTGACCGAACCCTCTTTTTTAACTCTTTTGATCTGTGGCACTAAGAGGACCTTTTTTCAAGATCATCGTCAGTTCTGTCAGGCCCACAACAGGGAGACCGGGTGACGAGAGAACGGGTCCGACATATCCGAAACAAATTTGTTTTCCTTGATAATCGTGTTAAAATAGTGCAGTTTAAGAAAATATTGAGAAATTTCTCAATTTCCTTGGCATAGATTCTTTATATATACAGTACAAACAAATATCCCAATCAATTTATCTTTTTCGAAATTAGCAAGATTTTGTTTCGAACTTCTGTATCCAGAATCGAAGATTCGTATCTACTTTATAAAATATACTCACGAATTCTGTGTATATATTCAATTCTCATTTTTAAAGCTGTCAGGGAATGAATGTTCTGTACGTATGAGGCGGTCGTTTTATTTAAACGCAGTTACAGTGATTATCTATTCCAAAAAAGAGTGTTGCACGCACAAATTTTTTCCTCTTCTATTTTTAGATATAACAATTAGCATCTACCTTAAACACCGTAAGCTAAATCACACGACATTTCCGTCGCGATTTTTACAATTTCCGTTTCGTTTTTCACATTGAAATTTCTTCTATTTGCACTATTTTATGATGAATTATTGTTAGGATAATAATAATAATTTATCATTCATATGCATATAATAAAATTTGATTTTTTTTAAAAAAAAAAGATTATTTTTCAAAAATTCTACCTTATAGACCTATAAATAAATATTAAAAATCATCTTCACGTCTTTATATCATTAATAACTGAAACTTTTTAAACTGCCGTTGAATAGTTATCGAACTAAATGCGATCGACTTTATTTATTTTTATTCTAGAGATGCGATATTCTTGTGCCGCATCGCATCGCATCGTTTTTCTGTTGGAGACAGTTAAACCTCTGAACAACGGCCACTGATGGGAAGATAAAAAATTGCCATTGTTTGAAAGTTATTTTTTATGCATTTTAAAAAGAAACATGCTCAAAAATGGCCGTTGTTTAAAGGTTATTTTGTATACATTTTAAAAAGTTTCGAAAAAATGGCCGTCGTTTAGAGATGACGATTGTTTTTTAGTTAAATACATAATTATTTACCAATTTAAATTTTTATGAATTGCCAATTGGAAATAGTTAATCTAATAAATAATGTTAATATTTAAACTTTTCATTTCACTCAGAAAAATTGCGACTCGACTGCTACGCGTCACTCTTCCAGTTCCATAAATAATGTTCACTCAGTAGCATCTTGCCATTGACCTAAAAAAATTAACCCGACTAGTTTTAAAAAATGTTCTAAAAACACACTTAAGATGATAAATATATAATAATTCGAGAAGAATAAACATGACAAATATTTATATATTTGTCTCACTTACGAAATATAATCGAAGTCGTGAATCGGAGAAATTGCTTATCTCATTTATTTTGATATATTTTACTATCATTATCCACAAATAACAATTTATTTATATTATTATAGAGCCTAATAGTAGTTAAATTTGACTTTTTATTTCTATAATAATTTTTTTCTGTTTGATCATTATTATATAAAAATACAATAATTTTTTTCTGCATTCTCAACGGTATTTTGAACTAATAATTCAATTGTTTCACAATCGATCGAGTATAGAGTTGATACAACTAAATTGGATATCATACTATTTCTCCTTTGTTTTTATCGGAAATTTGGACATAGAAATACTAGATATTTATAAAACTCTTTACATTCAACTGAATTTTAAAGTAAAAATTATTCAATAAACTTTTCTAAAGTGTTTTACTCAGAGCCGTCGAGAGCTTGTATGGGGCTAGGGGATAGAGCTAGTTCCTTTCGCCTTTTACTGGGCCTCTTTAGCCATTGTTTCTTTTTTTTTTTTCTTTTTGAACAAATGAACTACATACGTAGAATGCGTCTTTATTAATAAAAACAGTCTTAAAGATTAATTTTCTGATAATAAAAATAAAATTTATTTTATAGGGACTACTACGGACACCTAAAATTTTTCCGGACCAGGGAAAAATATCCCAAATTCCCTTCTCTCGTCGGTCTTGATTACGCGCTTATAACATTAACTAGAAAACACCTAGAAAGTTTCTTTAGAGTTAAAAGTTTTGACAAAATAAATGTTCTTTCCAGTGATATTCCATAAAAATAACAATAAAAGATGTGTATCCTATCGCCAAATTAAATTCATTATATGAATGAAATATATAATTGTTACGTATTAAATTATTAAAAATTAATTCAACTTACCATAAAATGGATAAAAAAATAACTATTGACTGCTATATAATAGTTGTTGTAAGGTTTCATAATGAATTATGTAACAGATTATCTCAATATTTTCAATAAGATAAAACTGATTCTGTTCAGCAGGTTATGTAAGTTAATATATTCTACTACTAAGTTTTGATTACATAATATAAGTTATACATTTATTTATTACCTTTTCTTCATTCCTTTTTTATTTTCTGCAAAATCACGAACGCAAAAGGATATAAATATGTAAAAATGATAATTCTGAATTTCGACTATTACTTATTGGAATTAAAATTTAATTATTTTTATTTCTTTATTTATTTTTCTGTTAAGAAGAATAAAGAAACTAAATTTTTCAACTACATAGAGATTTAAATTGTTGATATATTCGTTGTTTATCAAAAATTTCTCCACTTGGTTTATTTTTGTTTTGTTTGATAAGATACCACAATGCAACATGGGCGATCTGACAAGGAAAAATGCGTTCCGAGAGAACTTCAATAAGACACTGGTTCCTATTTAGGTGTTAGGCACGTGAAGCAAACCCGGCAAACCCCACGTGGCCAGCCCGTTGTCAGACGAGAACTCACGATCAATTATCAGTTTTATATGGTTTTATTCATTTGGCTACTGGTGGGCTACTTCTTCAGTTGATACATTCGCAATTTTAAATGTATTTTTTTATTTAATTTAAATACAAATTCTTTCGAGATGACATGCTGAATTCAAATCTTGATCATTG
The DNA here is from genome assembly GCF_000671375.1 of Centruroides sculpturatus. Classification (NCBI taxonomy): domain Eukaryota; kingdom Metazoa; phylum Arthropoda; class Arachnida; order Scorpiones; family Buthidae; genus Centruroides; species Centruroides sculpturatus. The sequence goes on from NW_019384766.1 coordinate 209,888, forward strand.
TTCATCTTTCAATAGACGACTGGATTGCCGAATCGGTTATAGTCAGCCAACCGCTCTGAGGGATCCGCGATCGAATCTAAGCTTTCGAAAAACCCAAGAACATTTTCGGGGATGGTTTGTTCCGGATATGTCGTACCCCGTCCGGTCTCACCATTATGGGCTTGGATGAACCCATACGACTAAAAAGGCCCTCTTGGTGTCAAAATGGCGGAAAGTCAAAAAATGGAAAAAATCTTTGAATATGAAATTATTAAATTTTCGGGTTTCAATGAGATAAATTTTCGTCAACATAAAGTAAAACTCAAGGAACGAGTATATTACCAAATCAAAAGTATTCGACAAGATGACATTTGAAATTATTTTCTTATGAGAAAAACTGAAATTTCTCCTCTTTGCAACACTTTTATATAATTTTTTCCAAAGTCAACTTGAACCTCCATTTAGCAATTCAACACATTTAGGGCTGTAATTACCGATGACTAATGTACTAAACAAAAGGCTATTACAGTTGTATTCTGTATAACAAGAACACTTCATATTTACTTTTGGTAACTTGCAGCATATCTTTTATTGCGTAAAATTCATATATCATGCAATAATATGGAAAAAATTATTGCTGCCGTGAGCGGTAGCAGAAACTCTGATTTATTGGTCATCGGTTCTTAATTACGTGATGAACAAAATAACAGTTGCAAAACAGACAGCTATTCCAAGAGGGTTTAGTCATGACATCAATGTTTGGCATGCCGCGGTAACAGATCGCATTGGCAAGTGGCCACAAGTTTATTTGTCACAAATTCTTTTCTCTCAAACTGTTTATAGTGAAACAATTTACTAAAACAATTGAAAAAAATTTCTCGATCTTTCCATTTCTACTATATACACTGTGTTGCAAAATTATAATAGATAAATTGCATGCCAGCTCTTTAAATGCGCTGCAACCAAATTAATGCAACCATCTGAAACCATGAAAACCAAAATTTTGCGTTAAAGGACGCGCGCTTTTAAATAGAATCTTACCAAGGACCGATCCTAAATTTTATACATATATATTTTCGTATACATTTTGCATTACAGATTTTATTTTTTTAAATATTCAATAGTGATTTCGTGTTCTTTAGAACTATTCACCGTGACAGAAAAAAAGAAGGTAATATCTGAAACGTTGTAACGATCATTCGCTGTCTTTCCTGGCATTAGACTGAATTTGTTTCATTCTTTTTTCTTTACATTTGTATGGTACTCTGGAATAGCACGTTGAGCTCAAAATAAAATCCTGGCAGAGGTTAGGCAGAAAGGGAAAAGATATACAGAGAAAGTTGAACCTCCGCAGTGCAGATATTTCTTGGGCTAAACGCCCCTGATACAACGTAAAGAAAACTAAAAGGGAATTTCCGATATTTTGCCAATCTACAAATCCGCCCTTTGGCATAATTAGTATACCAGAATGACATTTACGTGACTGGAGTTAAGTGACGTCACATCACCTGTAAAGAAATGTTAAACGTCCATTGGCATTTTTAGTTTTAATAATAAAGCGTGGTACCCGCAACCAAAATAAAATAAAGAATATAAAGCTTGACGTTGTGAAAATAATTTATGCAAATTTAACGAATATCAAAAAAGTTATTTTAAATTCGAACTCGTGCAAAAAGAAAAGATAAGTAATTTTCAAAACTAGAATTTTCAATTATTTAGTATCGCGAAGATAACGCACGTCAAAAATATAATCGATCAATATCACTTAGTTCGTGTTGACATTCATCTGTTAAATTCGTTATGAATGTAAGTAATATATCATTAACAAACACGTGACTATATTACTGTAAATAAGATAATAGATAAGAAAATCATTAAAGCCACAAAAGCATAAATTTAATGATGCACACATTTATTTTGCTAATTTAGATATGTAGTTCAATGTCAATTTACAGGCAGACTTAAAAACTTTTATAGTAACACATAGTTTTTAGTGGGCAGAATTAAGTTTAAAAATGACTCAAGTTAATGTTAAAACTCTAAAAGAAAGAATAGAAAATTATTTCCGTACAAGTAGATTAGAAGAAAAAATTGTTGGAGTGAATTATGTCCCTGTACATGATAGTTAAATCGATTAGAAATTATATATGCAAATGATTAAAGTAGGATAAAGATGGAGATGAAAGTTTTAAAAAACAACGTGAATTATATAATTAGCAGAGATTTTGTATAACCCGCAAGATGTTAAATGTACCGTTATAGAAATATCCACTTACAAATCGAACTTTCGATTGATGATTGAAAGGAAATTGACGTCGGAGCGAACTTAAGAAACACGATTTTTATCGAACTTGTGATTACCGTAGCATTCAGCTAGTAAAAGCGACTATCGATCGCTATCAAATGGTCCAAATGTGTTTTACAACCGTTTTCAATTCGATTTTCTGTATTTCAGCGAGTTTATCCGATGAAAACAAATCGTCTTACCATGACGTCCAGCCACGTGGGTTCGAAGAGGACAACAAACGTGGCTTCTCCAGCAGAATGTCAGTGGTATCGGCGATAAGTCCAAATGCCGGACAACGAGTCCTTTTGATTGTCGTCACCCCAACGCCAGCAGAAAGTCACCAAATAACTCACGGCCAAGACGAATTTCCAAGTTATTTTTGTCATCGGCAATACCAAGTTTCGCTACTGGGTACGGCGCAGTGCCACCTGGTGTTTCGAATTGTTTTGGCGCGCTGTTCTACTTAGACTGGCACCATGTGCTCGATGGCGATTGCTTGGTGCAACACCGCAATGCACCATAATTCTATACAATTTAACAACAGCTTAGTGTATCGGACCGTGCTTAAATTAACACTGCAGCCATTCTACTTGGAAAATGTGACATCATCGTCGTTTTTTTTCCATCCCTCCTCGTCCTTGATTATACGCTTCGAGCGCGTTGACGATAGCCCAGGTTTTCGTTACTTCGTTTTGCGTTTTACTTTTCGCTTCGATTTTTTAACGCCGTTACGCGCTCGTAACATTATTTCAATTTTGGTTTAGTATTCCCTTCTACACTAACATAGACGAAAATAATCATTCTTTATTTATTCAACAACTGTCAACGTAAAAATAAACCGAAGCTTAAGTGTCGCAACAAATTTGACAAACATCTTGGCAAAATAAAAATAAAAATAAATAAATTCTTTTTCAAAATAAGAGACAAAAGCTTATCTCGAAACATCTCCATAACAAAAAAAAAAGTTTATTTTTCTATATAAATAGCTGAAATCAGTATAAAGATGACATTAAATTCCTCGCTCTTATCTCTACTAATAAATATTTATGTTAGACATTAAAATAATTATAAATAATTTAAAAGGTAAAAAATATTTTTATTCTAAATATTTTCTTCGAAAATGTAGTTTTAATTTCGCTTTTACAGGTTATGAAACTCGCTCAATATTTTTCTCCGTTATAAAAATAAATAATCTTATTAAAAAAAAATAATAAAAAGCTCGATTAGGACAATTTTCGGATACAGGTCCTCTGTGAATAGCGGGTTATTAAAAGCAATAAAAAGCGGAACCGTCCCGCGTTTCCGGACATCGCCTTACTACGTTACAAAAATGGGTTACCGGCGACAATCGTACATTTGGCTCCACTCCAAAAATATCCTTTCGCACAAATTTTCCGACAGTTTTATACCAATCGGCCTAATCGAACACTCGTAAAAAAATAATAATCATCCTCTATCGATATAAGCTATCATTAAAATTAAAACTTTGTTCTTAATACGCGATTACAAACACGTAGGATGCGTAGAACTTCTTCATTCGAAACCTAATTGTACTAGTAAATTATTTCTAATCAATAATATTAGTGTATTAAAGTGTTAAAAACAAAATCGCTAACAAATTTATTTCGTTTTTTTTATTCGTAAATAACGTATCAAACGTCTTAAACTAATTTTACGACTTTCCCGAAGTTAAAAAGACATGAAAACTTTTCTCCTCGATTATATAACGCGCGTGTTTATTTATTCAATCTTCTTCCTATTTTTTCGGTTAGTTCGTTGTTCGTTCCACATATTATGAATTATTTAAAGTAATTTATTTCACTGATTCGAAATTTAAAATAAGAATGAAGTTGATTATAAAAATTCTCATTTATTACTTAAAAAGGGTGAGAAGTTTTAATCTCGTCTACTTTTACATTACATTATTTTAATATTCTTATTTCTAACAAAATAAATCTTGTTAATAAAACAAAACTATCTTCTATAATTTTGTATATACAGAGCAGATCAGACTTGTAGTCCCAAGCTATAACATATAACAGGCCTTTCCCTTCCAGCAAATAATGTGAGACCTTAAGCTGCAGCTTGTTTAGTTTATGTGCAAATCTGGTCCTGTTTATCAAACCGTTTCCATTTTCTTGCAAACAAAACAACTCGAGAACAAAAACTATTTATTAACTTTCATTTATAATCTTCAACAATTAAATAAACGAATAAAAAATTAAATATTAATAATCACTCTAGAATTGAGTTCTCAGTCCAGGGACTGAAGACTTAATTAGGACAGTGATTTTAATTAAGTTTAAAATTATAATTGTAAATATGAATAATGTAAACAGTGAAGATAATGCTTTAAAATATAAAATAAATATACCTAATTTCATTACATAAATTTAAACACATTTAAACATTCTGTTAATTGTAATTATAGATAGTAAGGCTAGGACATCCATGCATTAAAAATCATATAAGTTATCATCTTTATAACTATTTATATGACTTTTTTGTGCCTAGATGTCCTGACATCATTTTAAATATACCTAAGAGAGTTTATATAATCATTTATTATAATATGAATTCATAATAAGTTTGGGAAAGATTTTACATAGTTTAATTTACATCATTTATGTTGTATCATCAACAGAAAGCATGTGTGGAAGTTATGTAAACTGAATTTAGACGTTATAGTCCTACGCCATAACATATAAGACTATTTTTCTTGTATTAAATAATAATGAATTTAAAATCGTGAGGGTCTACGGTGTTGCTAGTTTAGCTTATAAGAAAATTCGGACCTGTTCTCACCCTTCATGTTATTTTAATGTACGGAAAGGATGAAAACAATTAGAGTAAAAATTAGCATTAAAATTAGTATTAGAAAGGCTTATTCTATAAATAAAATCATGGCATTTTTATATTTGATTTATAATTATTTATAATTTAATAACTTAATCATTGTATGTTATAGGCTATGCATGCATATTATTATACTATTATAAGTCTTTGTAATGCTCGAATTTAATGTAAACTGCTATTAACGAATGTTCTTTTATTCTCTAGAAAAACATCCTAAACTTTTATACATCGTAAATTTATGTTTCTGACTAATAGCCAAGTTTTAAGAAAAATGTATCGAAAATTTGATAAAGTTTAAAAGAGAAAGAAAAGCATAGTCTATATCTATAGTTTAGTGAAGTTATCATTTGATTACTGTAGTTAAACTGCATTGATTGATAAGAAATTTTTAAACGAAAATATTTAGGTTAAGGTTATTTTTCTTAACTAAATACTTTAAATCGATGACTTTTCAAAAAGATGCCAAAAATTCATTTTTTGAAAATTTCAGCTTACGTTGTTCTGTCAAATAAGTCAGTTTGATTCACTGTTTTTCTTAATTCAATGGTGTCCTATATACAAATTTTTAGATAAAGCTTTAATTTATGAAGTAGAAAATGCTTAAAAATCAAAACTTACATTATTTTATATTAAATTTATTTATTTAATACTTGTAGAAAGTTATAAAATGAAAGTTAATGAAATAACTTTTTCATTTGCGAGCAACTGAAAAATATAATTTTATATATTTATTATTATTATACTTCTATGATAATGGATATAAATATAATTAACTTTTCCTACTTAAATTTTAAATTAACCTTCTGAATAAAACAGTTTTTAATTCACCGGAAAAATGTTACAATCACGATGAAGTAAAATAAATGGCTTTAAGGCTGTACTTGAATGTGTTTATAATAATTATAATGACGACGATGATGATAATAATAATAATAATTCTAATTTTCAAAACTAAAACGCCATTCTTCTCTACAGAAATCTTTATATAACTTATATTCTCTGATAATATTTAAGATTATTCATTGCAACGATGAATTGAGTAATCAAATGAAGTACAATGTACAGTTTAAATAGAATACTATACACTGTATAAACGACTGTTATTTTGTAAAAAAGATAAAGAAACATGAAACAATATTTAAGGGATCTTTTACGATGTTAGCGATCAAATAGTTCAATGATGAATATTTATCATTACTTTTGTGACAGAAGCACTTATGCTTCACTTACGTAACTTATATACAATATCTAAGAGTTTGCTTCTCATCCACATTGGCTGCATCCACAGAGATTTGCATGTTCTATTAGACCCTTTTAGTATAGGTTATAGTTAAGCTATTGCACAAGACAGACTCAAAATTGGTTTTAAAAGAGTTGCGAGAAATTCAAATGTTGTTATTAAAAATTATATAAAATGCAAAATTAAAGCGATGTTATTTGAGAAATTGCTAAAACAGACAAAAATTAATTTTCAAACTTTTGCTAGAGTTACTTAAGATGAAATATTAACAAGATTAAAGTTAATGAAATCGATATCTTTCTTCACAGGGAGTCGTATTTTTTGCTAAATCTATTACTATCTTGCAGCGCAAAAATAAAAGAAGTTAAAAATATCCATTGTACTCCTACAAAGATAATAAATTAATTAGTTTTGATTGTGCTCTTTTATCTTTTAGTACGTTATACTTAATCATAGACGCGCGTCGCAAAGGCGCCGCGACTCGCGAAGGTAGCGTAAAAAGTAACCATTATGTGGTCACTGCTTTTTCTTAAAATAGAAACAAAACTGAAAATAACTTAAGTAACGTGTTAGAAATATAATCCACCCGGTCAATGGCATTTTTCAAAAATCGATAATTCTTAAAATATCGTTGTTTTCGCGTCGTGGCGTGCGTCTACGTTTCGCAATTTAAATGTTAAAACTTTTTAAAATGTTTATATACCGAAATTTAATTTATAAACAAAAATTGTTTTTAAATAGTTTGATTTTATTTTAAATTGATCCTATTTATTCTAATTTATTTCATAACTTAATCATATTACATTAGTTTTTATATACTTTATTAATGACTCCTTGCATATATAACACGACATGTAATCACACGCAAACAGTTATTCTTATAAACAAGGACTAAATTGCTGATAATAAATGAAATCGAAAATTCGAATTATTTGTAGCCTATATCATACAGATCTTTTATAAATTTACAAACATCTTTTATAAATTTCAATGTTTTTTCAGTCAGTCTTGAAGTATTGTCTGTGGCGCGTCTTTGCTCGCGACAACTCATTAATTTAACCACTTCGGCCATTCGGCTGTCTGTTTCGGTTTATTTGCAATGTTTTGTATTCCGTTTACATGCACGATACAAATGCAACGTAGCGCATTTATATCGTGTACAGTATTTTATTTGAATAACTGTTATTTTATATCAAAATATAGAGAAACATGAAACAACATGTAAGAAATCTTTCACGATGCTAGCGATCAAATAGTTCAATGATGTATATATCATATTCTAGATGGAAATATAACAAACGCTATTTTAAAAATTTTGTAGAAATTATCATTATCTAAGTTCATATGTTGGGTGAGACATAATATGAGAGATGGAGATCATAAAAGGAATAAATCAAAGATAAGATCAAAATCAAAAATGGCAGATGTCACTGAACGTGTTAGACATCTGAAGTTGCCAGACACATTGCACGAATAATATCAACGTTATTGTAGGTTTCCCTTTCTACAACAGGTAGGCAGGCCTGTTATCGAAGGGTGATATCCTAGACATAGTGGTAGACCTACATTCGCATAATGGCTGGTATGCACTAAAAATGTGTTGTGAGTAGACTAGAGTAGATCGCCGGTCGCGAAAAAATTTCACCCGTCCGCAGAAAATATTTCACCCTACTGACTTTGGCACAGTTGATTACAGGTGACATGTGAATAGTAATATAAAGTTACTGTTCGTACTTTGTTATGCTCAATAACTCTAGATAAGCATATTAAAGCTTAATAAACAAAGCATAATTCGTAGTCGCATATTTGGTCCACGTAAAATTATCCATAACTTTACCTGTCCGTGACGAGAAAAACGTTGAAAAACACTACTGTAGATGACAGAAAAAGTGATTTTGCTTGAGAGACAGATACTTCCTCCAAGGAGCGGACGAAACATGGCTTTAAGAAAAATGTTTATATGTTATTATACGTTTATATGTGAATTAATCAATAAAGCAAATGTTAATCTATTTTAATATGTAAAATATGCTTCTGAAAATATTATCTTTAGAGAAATATTTGAGTAAGAAACGAAAAGAATTCATTACAAATGAGAACGAATCCTTGCGCTTCTAATGGAAACAACAAATATTTTCCATGCTAAATCCAGAGTTAGGCTATATTAGAAATATGGAAATTATGAGAATTACAGGTGTAATGCTTTCACAAATATCATGTCCTAATTTCCATTTATGTAATCTGCTATTGTTTTTATTTGTCAAAACGAAAAATAAATAAGTTATTTATTTTCTGTTTCTGTCACACCATTATACTGTGTATTTTAGTCTTAAGCCAATCCTAGCGTTAATTGCACGACTTACAGATGTATTGCTTAGCATTAACGGAAATTGATTTTATGTTGCTAATTTCAATTAAAATAAAATTTATTTTCTGCCGCAAAAAATTATCAAATTTTACTGCTCACTACAGTATTATGGCTTATTCTTTTATTTCATTTTGATTTTGAACGTCATAAGATATAATCTCCATTTATAATTTTAAAATTATAAATACAATGAAATGACTTGTGTCGGAATTTAATAAGTAGTTATATAATTGATACAACTTCAAACTTTCTACAAAGAATGTAATGCTAACAAATGCTATAAAACCTGTAGACATTTAATTTTTTCCAAAGGACGTATCAAAGACTTCGAAGCCTAAAAATGACATCATCTTACTTAAAATCTCAATCTGTCAAGTTATAAGAGATTGATAGATATATGTTCTATAGGCTATTTTAAGATTATTATATGCACTTTTAAATCCTGAAACTGTTAATTCACTCATGCCCAAAAATTAAACGTAACAATTAATTTTTCCAATATCTCAGGAACTATCAGAACAGATCAGAACAGGAGGGACACACAAACAGAATATTGAATTCTTTATGAAACAAAACAGTCGAAAAGCAAATATTTAATATAATTTTCATAAAACTATAAGCAGTAATAAAAAGCATTAAACATTCTCATCTGTAATGACTTACATCATAAATCATAAATAAATATTTTTTCACAGAAAATGATTAATGCGACACATGGTTGTCTTTTGCATGCACATACATTGCACAGTGATTGTAATCAGTTACAACGTTGTTTATCAATTTTGTCGGGAAAAAGTCCATTTTGAAACTTACAATGTTTTCGATGGATGCTGATAGGATGCAAGATCCCACTCGTTCTATGGAATTCAGATAATTTCAAGCAACGAATATCTCCACTGTCAAGAAAGTCATTGATGATTGCAGCCGTGTGTGCAAGTATTGTTGCCTATGAAAATGTAATATGCGCCCATAGCACCTCAGAATATCCATCATTAAGCGTAATGCTTCCCCAGACTAGAATATAATCACCAGCATTCACTTTCCATTATGTTTGTGGATGTATTGGATTTCTCGCTTTCTTCAGATTTTAATCCGGTAAGAATTATTCTATAAACTTTTACTTGGACTCGTCAATGAACAGAACATTGTCTTATTCATTCAATATTGATGTTTTTGACATCATCTTAAATGAGTTATTGTGTAGACAGGGGTCAATGGAACTCGACATACTGGACATTTGGCAAAAAGACCATTTGCCCAAAATCTTTTGTAGATAGTTTGTCGTGATAATAACATAGATGGCTATAGACAAACATGAGAGGCTGCCTATCTTTTGTTACCATTTGCTGTTGACTAGGGTTTCTCTAACGGGATCCCGGCCAGGGTATTTTTTTAACCCGGGAAATCCCGCAAATTTCTTAAATGTTCACTTTTTTTATTTTGTGTTAAGGTTGAGAAAATTTTTGCAAATAGAAAGTATAATTAACCCATAAACTATCAGAATACATTTATATTTATTCATTTTAAACCTACTTATTATTTTTTTTAAATTTTTGCTCGTTATGGCATGTTACAAATGGTCAATAATCAATATGTAGCTTATTTGTGGCAGGACTGAAAATTCTTTACTTGTTGGAACATGTAATATCTGAAATAATTATGCTTATGCTTTTTAACAATTCACAGTAGCTTCAATAACTGCATTATGTCAGGTTGTGCAAATTGGGAAAGGATACAAACATGCATGAAGTATGTAAGTATGAAGTTTTTCTTCATAAACCTGATTGTTAAAGCCAAACGAACTGCCGAATTATCGGGTTATAAGCTCGATGCCGCTATTAAAGCAGCCGTGATAATCAAATCAAGAATATTAGTGTACTACAAATAACGCAAGTAAGGTTCGAAGACGTCGTTTCGCTCGTTACCGCTGATTCTAGAAGGGTTTTTTTTTACTCTTTCCACACTGTGAGCACTAATGTATAAGATTAAAAGGAGAGATAAAATGAGAATCACAATGAATAAAATAAAAATCACAATGGATAAGATTAAAAGCCCATACTTTGGGCTTTTAATCTTATCCATTGTGAAATTGGTCAACAAGTGGTGAGGAACATGAACCGACATATCCGGGACAGACCGCCCCCGAAAAATGCCTGCGGTTTTTCTGGGAAACAAGGAATCGATCCATCAATTCGATGCCGCGTCCCTAGAGCGATAGAACATTAAAATGAGTTGGAGATACAGTGTTCGAGATCACTTTGGAAACAAATATGGAGACTCCCCTCCACATATTAGTGTTGTGTTTGATGCGACATTTTGTCGTGTCCTATTGTAAACGTTTGTTTATTTTTTTATACAAATGATTATATAAATTTATCAAAAAACCTGCGCGCGTTTTAAGGAACTGGAAGATGTCAACTGGGAAAAGAGCATTAAATATAACTAACATAATGGGATTGAAAATTTTGTTAGATCAGAAATTTTTAGAACAAGATTGAAAACACATCAGGATCAGAATTTCAAAATAGAAAATTCATGAAAATCTGTCTACATGACTTGAAGAATTCTTAATTCTTATCATCTGTGGACGGAGACGCTTTTATGCATAGGCAAAGTTGGCAAATGCCTACGGAGGAAAATTTTCATGAGCAGCAAATTATGGCCCTAAGAGATACATTTTATATTTGAAAAATATTTTTTCGGCACATTTTGAGAATGTACTCATAGCAAATATTCAGTGTAAAAAGAGAAAAAAATTGCTGTAACTAAGAGCGATTTTTATCTTATATGTAATCAAAATGTAAAATGTTTCGTTTTTGTGCGTAAATCTTCAAGGTATTTATTAATCTCAAAAGTAAAAAAATAAAATAAACAAATAAAATAAACAATATTTTATACATCTTAATACAATTCTTATAGCATTGTTAATAATCATAAAAATATTTATTCAATAAATAGTGCAATAAAAATAATAAATTACCTCATATTTATGGTTAATAATATTTATATCAAGAAATTCAACATTATTTCCTTTATAATATAAATAAATAATATCTAATAATTATTACGTTTTAATTATAGTGCTAAAACGTAGCGCCATAACTCGTCTACTATCTTATTTTCTTTATGGTCAAAATTATTATTATAATATTTTTATCGTCCGCAAATGTCAACGCAGTGTTAGAGTTGATTACTTATATTAATTTGAAAAGAAAATAATAAGTGACGGAAGGGAAAGGCTGAGTTTCATCAACATTTAAAAATGAAATAATACATCTTTAATCTCATCTTGAAATTCTGAATGTGAAAACCAAGCTTAAAGGCTTGCTCGATTACGTTCTATCACTGGTTACGTAATGATTTGCAAATTATTTATCCGAATGTTGATATATCTCTGGCAATGTTTTTGTGCACACCTGCTTCAAAATGTACAGCTGAACGTACAATTCATGTTTTTAAAAAATAAAAAAGTTACCTACACTCTAATATGACGGAAAATTGTCTCAACGCATTAGCCATATGCATAGAAGTTGAAACTATGGACAAAATTAGATATTCAGTTAATCATTGACGAATTCGCTCAACGAAAGAGTCGAAGAATGCCAATCAATACTTAATAAGTAAAATTTATTTATTCGAAATTTAAATTATTATATTTATCTTAAAAGTTTTTAAAAATGTCAATAGAATTTTATTGCAAATTATCAGTATGTTTGTTTGAATTATATGTTGTATATATATTATAATATTTATTAAATGAAACGAACTGATATTTTTTACTATTAAAAATTATCCGTAATTCTATATCTATTCCTTCCTATTGTGGGGCTCTGGACAGGTCCAAACCTTCACTAAAATTTGCGTTAAAATGATTTTTTTAAGAAAAAAAATAAGCTAGAAATAATTCTTTTTTGTATGAAACGCGAACTCATGAACAATAGAAGAAAAGAAATTATAATAAATGAACGCGACGCGAAAGTAAACAAAGTGAGTCCCCAGTGCGACTCCGACACGTGTTAAGCACGTGTTAAGCACGTGTCGGAGTCGCACTAATAGATTAGTGTAAGATCAGAGTTCGAACATTCACTTTGACACTCGTATACAAATGATCGAAGTTAAACTGAGTCGGGGAAAGGAGAGGTTTAACGAAAGCAAAACGTCGCGTTCGATAGTTAACATTCCAAAATGTCAAAATAGAGAACATAACGATCAAAAATGCGAGCGCAGGATTCGAAGTTCCTTCAACATCTCCCGGTCAGAGTGTCGGGTTGAACACCTAAGCTCGACCTTTCTCATGACTCGATCGAATCGAATCTTATTTCCACCTGGAAACAAGGGAGGGAACCAATCGGGAAACGACGAGAGGGAATCGGAACCAATCGGAGAAGGAAATTCGGGGATGAAATCCCGTAAATACCACTGATTTCAAAAACTAAGAGCGGATTTCTGTCAATTTGGGATCGAATCCTAATGAGTCGAAAAATCTCCATGAATTTCTCGGAGGTGGTCCGACCGTATATGTCGGGTCCTTAACCACCCGGTCTCCCCATTGTGGGCCTGGCCGAACCCATAATGGGCTTGCTAAAAAGAAACCCTCTTAGTGCCCACAGGGCGAAAATAGTTAAAAAAAACTACCTTCATACAGTTTTAAACCCTCGTATAGCCTGACGCGAGTTTAATTAACTCCTCCTTTCCGGTCGGCAAACCTCACACTATATGGTATTATTCTATTTATATGAATACTAGCAGATGAGCCAAGGCGTTGCTCAGGCAAAAATAACAACAGCAAAGATAAAGATTATTAGATTATTTTGTATTTCTAACCTTCTACTATATTATATTATAGTATTTGATTTATATTTAAAAAAATTATATTACGTAAGAGTTTATCACACCGAGTACCCAATCTAACACATTTTAAAAATTCTCTAAGTTGTGTACAGTACAGAAATAAAGAATTTTTAAAATGCTTTGGATTGGATACTCTGTGTGATAAATCCTTATGTAAGATAATCTTTATAGTTATATAGCTGATCTTATGGGTGCAAGAATTAGGCCCTTCCTCTTCCGAGGCTAATTAGATAATTTTTAGATGGGCCTAAAAAATATGTTCGATTTCCCACAAAACACGCAAACAACCGTATCTGAAATAGTACAGTAGAAGCTAAGTTTTTCAGGGTAATCCTTAACTTTCGAGAAATCCGGAAATTTCTAGAAGCATCGTTAGAACTGGTCGATTCTCTCCTTTCATAGTCATATATAGGCTTACCGTATTTATTTTTTTTTTTTCAAACGGAGACAAAAAATGACTAGGTAATAATTCAATTTATTAATTTCAATTATTACAAAGAACACAGAAGAGATCGAAAAAAACATTTTTAATTATTTGCTGAGGATGAACAATGGTATTGATCACTAGAATGAATTTTTTCAGTAACAGCTTGTTTTTCAAAAAAGTCTGAACAGTTCATTTCCATATTCACTTTATACATAATCAAACTTTTAACCGCCACAATAAACCAAACATTATTGATCATCGAGAATACTCGTTCAACGGGAGCAGAAGTGCCCGACTGGCAGAAAATATATTCCATAATTCGAATCAAATTTTCCATCAATATGTTTTGATCGTTGAAATATTCAAAAAGCTGGATCCATTTTTCTTTTCAAGATAAATCTTTCCATGTTTCGCAGTTGGCTGTCCAAAATTTTTGGTCATTACCATATCATCGAACAATGCATATAAATTTATAACATCATTTCCAAATATTTCATTTACTTTTTACCTTGATGTTTCAATTTCAGACCTTGCAATATCATTGAAATCCTGAATCCATTCAAATTGATGAATCCATTCCGCTTCATCAAATGCATTGTTCCAAAGATCAATGTATGAGAGACCTATCATAAAAATCGATGTACTCTTACAAGGTGAACCAGGATAAAACGTCAAACCGACCGGGACTTCGGGACAAGCTATAAAACATAAAGCCGGGAAATATGATAATCCTAGTCATAGACACTTGCTCCAGTTTATATATTTCCGCACTGTTTGAACTGTCCCATCCGCCCATGTCCTTAAACGTGTTAAACTCTAAATCCATACTACCATTTTAATTAGTAAGGGATGAAAATGGTGGTACGGATTATTCTACTAGAGTGGATGAAATCGACAGATCTCTTAAAAGAGTCTGCCAATGGCCGAGTAAATAAAACCACTGAACATTAGTAATTGGTCGCGGGTTTGCGCTTAATCAATGCGCTTGATCGAGTGGAGTTTACTGGTTTTCTTCACTTAAATAGAGATCACTTCTCTAGAGAAATTCTCCAGCGAGGCATTTTCCTCTTGACAGAACGCACATGCCTTGGCAGCGGAGCTTCATAATTTGGATCCCCATGCCAACGGGCAATCCAAAAGGCTTCTTCAGAGCCCTTTTGGATATCCAATACTTTGTACTTTAATGTATAATTATATATTTTGATATTTTGTCTCCCAGCCTTTAGCTCTCTTCTTGACAAAATGTGCTCCCAGTCAGCTTGGACCTCTATGTACTGTACAGTCGACCCCCCTATAACACGGTAGATACGTTCCGTTCTTTATGAATCCATTTTGTACGAGTCCTTGCCAATCACAGCCCGGCACGTATGCACTTTATGGACTACGGTTTTTTGAAAGGTTTTCTTCCATAAAATTAATCGATTCCTAGACTAATTCGACTCAACATTTCCAAAACACGTATAATTTTTTGGGAATAATCCGTATAAACTATGCTATAAACAAAAAATTGTAGGATTACTTACCGAGTGTGCACCGTTCGACGTCGCCATTGCTTAAGCTTGTTTTCGTCGCGGAGCAGCGCACCAAACGGCGGCCGCGATTTCTGATAAGTTATTTTTCTGCGAAAAATTCGTTGAACTTTGGAGACATCATTAATAGAAATAATTTTTATGGCCGTTGAATAAGAAATGTTTCTTTCACAAGAAATGTATAAAATTACAGTACTGTATTAGACTTACGGTACCTAATTTACATACTGTACAGACGATAGTTCGCCTAAACTCTCCGTAGCGTAGCGCTAGACGGCGGAGAGCATATATACATAATTATAATAAAGTTACAATAAATTAAGTTAATATATAATTATATATACAGTACCTAATTTATATATAATTAATATATAATTATATGCACAGTACCTAATTTATATATAATACTGTACAGACAATAGTAAACTCAATTTACCCGCCTAAACTCTCCGTAGCGTGGCGCTGGACGGCGGAAAGTAGTTCGGCTGCCCGATGACGTTTTACCGAATTATAGGAGTTTTTTTTACCATGTTTGTACGGATACCGTCGCAATTTTTTCGCTGTCATATAGGTATCCGAACTATAGGAACCCGTGTTATAGGGGATCGACTGTACTTGCATAGTCTGCATCTATGGTAGATATGCCACTGGTTACTTATACCATCAATCCGATCCGATCTTCTTGAAAGAAAGAATGAATATTGCTCTTATTATTTTCTGTATTCGCGAGGAAAATGCAGCAGTCTCGCTTTGGTTTTTGAACCCGAAGAGATTATTTACGACTTTAGAAATACCAGAAGGCTTAAGGCCAAAGATAATATTCCTGTTTCTTATAGACAATTATACATTTGTTATTCTATGAATTCCGGAAGAATTGGTAAATGATTATGCGCAGCTAATATATATTGAAGAATTATGGCTATGATCTGTTAAGTTCTAGAAAGTTCTCGAAAGACAACTGGTTTTGAAAGCAGAAAGATCGCTAATAAAATATGGTTTCAGTTTGCCAGTGGATTACGAGACCTATTTAGATATGTAGAAGCAAAAAAGTAACAACTTTCAAAGCATTAATGGATATCATTGTAGCCAATCATTTTATGTAGATCCTGGATCCGACGATGGAAGAATAGCCTATATACTCTTACGGGAAGGAGCGGGTGGCAATCTTCATTAAGTTTAGCTAAGTTCGCCGAGAAATTCGAAGAGGCAAGCCGTTAGTCAGGTCTTCACCGATAATCAAAGAGTCTAAAGTATCAAATATACTTGAGTCACCATTAAGCGGAAGAAGAGGAACATAAGCAATCTCAAGAAGCATTTGGCTATGGATTGTCCTCAGATCCTCGACATTTCTAGTGTTAGCAGCTTGAATCGATTTAGAATGATTCAGGAGCCATCCAAGAATGGATCAGAAGAAGAACATCGGCCAGTACCGAAATGAATGCCGAATAAACTGTTGTTCTTCAATGTGGAGAAAATTGTTTGCTGGTGTTTCTTGGTTCGGAATTGGACATCACCGTTCTCAGAAAAGATTTGGTACCTGAGAAGTCAGTCTATTGATAAAGCATCAAACATCAGTCTATGTGGACCATTTGGGAAACAGATAGATTTTTCGGAGTTAATGTCACGCTAGTTCTCTTGGATGCCTATATTTCTAAAAAAAAACTCAATAATGATAATTACTGTTGTTACGATAGATTTGGACGAGAAAGATGACTCTTTATTAACTCCCAAAGACTGTGAAAGACTAAAAAGGAAAGTGGTTGTATCAGTATAAGAATTGTAAAGTAGTTAACAAAAAATGTAGATGCTTTTGAGAGATGTCATGACGTAAAGGAAGATGTTTCATGCATCAATCTTCTGTAAGTAAAGATAGTGCGCAACATAAGAGGTGGGTTTAATGCTTAAATTTAATATCGTGAATGGCGCAAGAGAACGAAACAGCTAATGCCAATCAATATGTTTTTCGACAATGCTTGAAAGCCAGTGGCGTACGGTGAGATTTGATGACAGGGAAGTTGTGGCGGCCCTGGATAAAATCATTGGAAGCGTTATACGATATTTTGGTTTGTAGCATCCACGAACTAAACTGCCAGAGATTGGTGTTCTGTAAAGCACATGCGAGAAATCATATAATCTGGCTGCTTTACACGATTCAAATATTTTCGCCATGGATGCTATCCCGTAGAATACAACGCTTCCATTGGGAATATGCATATACGAACTTATATTCGAATATACGAGCAATAGCAATCGTATCATTTTTTCACATGTAGTATAGAAATTTGTAATAAAATACATAATGTGGTTATAATACAATATTAATTTTAATTAATTTAAAGTACACTAAAATATGAAAATAATCGCACAACATATATTTATATTTTAGAAAATACAAGAGAAGCGGTGCTTCCACTGCTTCCATAGACGGCACGCCACTGTTGAAAAGCTCTTAAGCTGCTTTCATATAGGCTAATCGGTCATGCCACTGAGTGGCGCCATTTAGTTGTATATGCCAGACAGTCAGAAGTGCTACTAAGTAGCACTACTCGATGATCAATGTGAAAGGACGAAAGAGTTCTATGTTACTCAGTGACGGTCACTTGTAGCGGGAATCGGCGTCTTCCTGTCTTCCTATCACAGATGTGCACCACTAACGTTAGCATTTATGAAAACTTACCTTCAAAATACAAAGATTTCAATATGGAGATGAATGAAAACAACTGAGTGCTACCAGTTTATGGCGTCTGAAAGTAACGTTAATTGATCAGTTGCAAATTCACTATCATTCGTATTATGACATGCTTCTCAGTGAAACGAAAAAAGAAAAAAAAAAAAAGAGATTCCCGTCATCTCTATATACTAGAGCAATGATGAATAACTCGAGACTTTGAAGTCTTAATATGACGCCCGGGGCTATCAAACCAACATTGAAACTACACTTGACCAGTTAAAATAATAATTAGGATCATTTTTAAAATAAATTTACTTTAGCAATTGCTTTGAACATAACTTTCAACAAAATAATTTGTGAAAATTTCACTTACAAACTGGAATGTTTTAAAAACTAACTTAAATATTATTAACTGCATTAATTAATGTTAACAAAAAGTATTATTAACAAAATTATACAATTAAATAATAAAAATCAACTTAAAGGAAACTTCTGGAATGTCATTTTGGCTAATTGGCTAGCATCTGTCGGATGATCACTTCTCAAAGTATCATTATTATCATTTTTCCCGACTGATGACAGCATTATTCATATTGAACCATCATTGTGTTAAATTATAATAAAGAATGTGAAATACTGTATCTAATTTAGTTTGTTTATAATGCCTGTATTAATCGTTTAGTCCATAACACATATAGCCTATAGCATTGTATAAGTGGCCTGGCCACTTAGTGGATAGTGATAGACTTTTATAAGGCAAAAATACTGATGATCTACAGTCGACCCCCGGCACACGTATTTGTAAAATCTAAGTGACTCGTACAACATGGAATTCATATAAAATGGAATAATCAACAGTGTTATAGGGGGGTCGACTGTACTACATTTTTGTTTCATGAAAACTTGTTAATCCATCCTAATGAAATTATTCTGAAAAACAGTTGTATATTTCACAGTAATAAACGTTTCGTGTTATCTCTTTTTGGTAAAGACACTAAGGTATAGGGAGAAGATGGTATTATGGAACCCTGCAGGTATTATGGAACCCCTCCATTTCAAACTGATAATAAAGGCGAACTGTAGCGGATTATGGCTGAACTGCACTAGGCAGATATCCATAGCAAGGGGAAAACCCGTTTCACTTCAGTTAAACGGTTGTCCATAGTGAATTAGCATATTTGTGTTTTTCGAAAGTCGAAAGTTTTGAATGCTAAGTGAATTTAATTATTTCTAAAATATAAATCATGTAGTTGTAGGTTCACTGGTCATTTATTCTGTTCCAGAGACTTGGGGTACATATTAATCTGTGTGATGTTCACGTTTTTTTTTAAATTTGGTCTTGACAGAAATCAAGATGGCGATGCTTGAAATACGGACCCCATTGGTGCTTTTAATATGGAACCCGTATAACTTTTGTAAAAGTATGTAGTAGATGAATGAAAAAATAGAAGGAAAATAAAAAAGTAAAAATAGTTACCTAATACTATATGAGCATTATATTTGTGATTTTTGTCCTATTTGTTTTTGGCTACATTAAAGCATTTTTTGAAAACATACAGTAAGGTTCCATATTACTACCCGGTTTTCCCTAAGCCTACTTTCTGACTTTTTGTACAGAAGCCTTCAAAAACCATACTTATACCACACTAGCGAAAAATCCAATTAGGAACATTTAGTTTAATAGTTATCGGTACTTTTCGCACAAAAATGTGGGTATAGTTATGATACCTTGTTTACAATTCACTATAATGTAATTGGGGTTCCACAATACCACCTTCTCCTCTATAATTAAATTAAACGATATCATTTATTTTTCACCACAAAATATAATATTTCTTTCCGCCACAGAAATAATTTTTGCTTCTCTGCGGCTCATTCATTCTGCACAGAACTGAATTGTTTACGGTACAATAAAACGTAATAAAACAATTCATAAAATAACGGAATACCAGGCCATGACAAAACGTTTACCTATATATCTCATATAGAGCACAGCATTACCAACCAATAGAGAATAGCTAAAAGATTTCTCTGTAAAAAATATGGATTTACTATGTGCTTTAACGAGCCATATTATTTGAGATCGATCAAAAATTATGCAGCGATCGTTGGTTATGCCTGCACAACAACAGTATGTACAACAGTCGGCTTATATAGGTAACAGTAAATACAATACGATGTAAATGCTTGTTAATTAATTAAACCAGACAAAAGGAATGCTCTGTTTGCTTTTTTTTTTGGAAGAGACTTATTAGAATTCATTATAATCTTAATTTTTGTTTATTTGAGAAAAAATATAGTAATAATAGTGCTTTTAATGGACTGAAAAACCGCTTATTTAAAGAATGATCAGGCGTGCCTACAGGGGACGAAACGAGTAAACTGTCCTGGATCAGAAGGAAGTAGCTACCCCTATACAATATATTTTTTTGTATACTTTGTTAAGTATAATCGGCCTACTTCAATTTGCCATAAGGCCTTCAATATGTATTTTGTTCCACGCCTCCGTTGCTTTCTGAGTATATGACTATCTTTGTTTATTGTTTTTATGCAGATAATTGCTACACATTTGATACTGTATACTGGCGCTATTATTATTATTATCTCCGCAAAGAATAATGTATCGTTTACTGATTTATACTATGTTACAGTCTGATCAAATGTTATTTACATCATTAATTAAATCGGGAAATATTAAATTCTATTCGAATAGTCCGATACTTTTAGAATTTTTTTTATTTTTTTGAATATTTGAATATTTGAACAAGAATTTTCTCGAAATCTAAGATTAAATAACAAACAATCTTTACTTGTAAAATAGTATAAGTTTACTCCGTGCTTATGTAACAGGAATCTTTAGATTATAGGTATTTCGTCTTCGTAATTAGATTATAGCATTTTTCTTATTCAAAATTAAATAATTAAATACTGGTACTTAATATTTTCGTCCTAACAAATAATATGGTCTATAATAAAAAAATAAAACATTTTTATTAAAGTAGGCTTTTTCTAACTATAAGAAAATTATAGTTTGACTAAAATTCTCAAATTTAAATTATTCGTTCTTGTTTAATAAAGCACGTTTCAATATCAAATACTGTATAAAATATATATTTACAGTATATGCGTTTTACCCTGTATATATATAGACATATATATATATATAGATGATATATAGGGTAAAACCGAGTGACGGGTCTATAGTTTTTATGTACGTTGCTTAACTGTGAGTTGTAGAAGAAATAAATGTATAACGCATACAAAATCAAGTGTTATCTTTTAATACAACTGAACAAAAATAAATAAAAACTCGATGTAACATGGTGTTAGCAACAAAATGATACTTGTTCCTTTTGGGCATCTATTCCATACCTCCGGGAGAGTTGCCTATTTTATTTAAGATTTTATTTAATCTACATTTTGCGCTTTATATATTTTCCACACTCGTTATATTCTGTTATATACATTGTACGTGTTTGATTTCTCCATTTGTGTACATCACATATCGAATCCGAACTGCTTTACTTGTCTTGATTTTGTAATTTATAAATTTTGAAATATAATTTATAAATAAATTTTGTAATTATATGATAAACAAGTATTTTTTTTTTTCATTTTGGGTACCTAACATTGAATATACCCTGTATATATACATAACATTCAAGAGCTCGCTTTACTAAATTACTTTATTTGAGTCTTTTGTGAATAGTATGTTATGGAATATTAAATTTCCTGCTTGCTTGATAGTAATTTAGACGATTAATATGTACTGTTACAGCTGGAAGAAATAAGTCCTGTTCAGTCCATTTTTCTCTATTGGCACCAGTTTACCTTGTTTTGTATTTAGTAGGCATCTAAAATTAATAAATTTAATTAAGTTCATAATTAAATATTTCAGAAAAAGTACTCATCTTTTCCTTAAATCCAGTAGACATTTCACCCAAACTATACAGGAGAGATTCCTATTTCTATATTTTAGATTAAAATTATTAGGCGAGCCTATGGTTTCGACTACAAAACAACCCACTTTCACATGAAACAGAAATATCACGTAAATATATTCGAATTTCAGAAACTTCCGTATAAATGTGAATGTCGCAAAAATGTTTATTGAGCGATAATAAACAGAAACTTATTATTAACGAAAAAATCAGTAAAACAATATTCGAAAAATAATGAATCGCGAGAATGTTAATCAGCCATCATTAAAGCGATTAGTGATCTGTTCTGCTAGGTATTATTGTATTAGAATAAACAATTTCTAAGCGTCTTTCCCGCTAGGCATTTCACCTGATTTTTTATATATGTTATGGCTAAGCCTGTGAATTATCAATACATAAAGCTAGGATTAATAAATACAATTGAAGACAAATAATTGTTTTAAAAGTCCTTTCATATACAAATAGATCACGTAGACTGAGAACCACTTTTATTCGAGGCTAGGGAAAAAAAGTGCAAAAAACAGTAAAATCTTAACAGAGAATTTTTTATCCCTTCTTCAATTGTATTTATTGCAATAATCAACCCTTCGGAAAAAAGTAATTTTGAACATACCGAAATTGCTTTTTTCGGTAGTCTTACTTTTATTTTGAAGCGAAATCTACGATTTTTTGGTTTTAAAGGTACTATTTTTTAGCCTGGAGCTAAATCCAGTGATATTTCGGTAAAATATGGCAGCATTTATTTTCGTTTATCTCATTTTTATGCAATAGAAACACGATGAATTCTAGTTGATTTAAAAAATAAAATTACTTTTTTCTATTTAACCTGCATTGGAAAAGTCGTAAATTATCCGGCTAAAGCAAATTTTTCTCTCTACTTTATCCAAAATGAAATGGATAAACTCGAATTTTACGTTTTGTTTTTGTTTTATTCATCCGTTTTTGGATAATGTCAGCTTTATCCGCTTGTCATTTGCATAAAACGAGAGCTTTATGTAGATAAAATTCTAAATTAATAGATTGTTATTTGCTTTAACCAAAAGACTTGAATAAGGTTAGCGTTAGCCGGGTAATCCTAGCTTCATCCGATTCACGTAACAACGATAACATATGTATTTTTTTTTTTTTAGCCTAAATTATAAAATCAATAAAATGTCACAGTCTATAATAGACTCTATAAATAAATATATTTAAATGTTATCCATCAATCACGCTTTATTTTTCAATAATTATTCATCACTGAATTTTAATAAAAGCGTATTCTCGTAAGGAAAAATACGCTGAAAAACTAATCGAATAAAATTACAACTATTTCAATAGTTACGTGACACTTATTGATGTTTTGATAGCGTAGAACCCCACGTTACACCTTATTCTATGTTTTTGTCTTCAAATTGAAGACTAAACAATAAAAGAGGCTATAAAAAAGTCCCAGGTTACTTAATCTTCAATCTGAAGATAACATAACAACTTATTTAATAATTAAAACATCAGTAGAAAAATCATTTGAAATATTTTACTGAGAATTCTAAGTTTTTACTGTTAAATAATGCATTTTATAATCAACGGCATGCTCATCATTCGGCTTCCTCAATGTGGGCCTGGCCGAATCCACGAAGGGCAAGAAAAGAGGAAAGGTGACAATAAGAGATTAATAATTATATTTTGCTTTTTTCTAAAGGCAGGGAAAGTTTTATTTTTCGGCAATATGTTATAATTCATAAAACATTTAAAACGTTAAAACCGTAGATTAAATGGGAGACAGATAATAAAAATGAATTTTTACGAATAATTTCGCTCTTATCCAGACCAAAATCGGAAGAAAGAGCCACTTTAATATTGCTCCAAATTTGTCAGTTGAACTTAAATAGGAATTTAAAAATGTAGGAATGTAACTTATAAGAAAACATTCCAGAAAAATTATCAGTATGTTTAATCATCATTTTAAACAAACTAAAAACTACTGAGACGTGCTAAACGCAACAAAACAACACAAAAATCGGAACTAATTATGTATAAAGGTGTTAACGATAAGATTGGCCAACCTCGGGAGGTGGTAGAACATAAAAAAATTAATGTAATTTGTATAAAAGCTAATATCGCAAAACGCTTGGTTTTCGTGACAAAGGCGATAAAAGTGCTACATATATATAATAGCTCAGAAACGACACGAGATGTTTAGTTTAAATTTTTTGTATAATCTTTGAAACATTTTAAAATGTTTCTATGTGTGCTTCTCCATCGGCGGTGATGTGGAGGTGGCACATTACACATTATCTATACATTTTGTAAAGAAATGTGCCACATTTCTTTACAAAATGTATGTGACTCCATTAAAAAAAATAATGAATTTTGATGTTTCTTTTTTTTTAATGTACATCAAATTTAGCAAAGAAAGTTACTGTTGTGATTTATCCTGGAATGCGTTGTGTTTCGGTAATCTCGTATTTTCTGTGGTCCTGCAAATAAAGAAAAGAAAAAAAAATCAATAAAATACAATGTGCTAATAAAGTAATTTAAATTTTCAAAATTGCAGATAGCACTCAACAAAAAGAACAAACTATGTTAAAAATTACTTATTAGACTGACATATTATTAATATATTAACCCAATTATTTCGTTTGCGACTGTCATTTTAAAGTAAATTTTTGTCACTTAAATAGGTGGTTTCGAATTTTACTCCACTCGCGACACACTTTACAAATTTCACATTTTTGATATCATATTCTGACAGTACTTCTGTGCTTCTACAGTATAAGTGCTTCTACTTTACGCTGTGATATTTTTCTTTTCGTACTTTTGTACGTGTTTTCTTAAAATTTTCATTTGTTTCTTTATTGCTTGCTTAAGCTATTATTCCTGTATATTATAATATCTAAGCTACTCAATCTTGATCTGTTGCAATGTTTCCACGTAATATTTTTAACAGATTATGCCAAATTGATATTAAAATTCAATATCATTTAATAACTTTCATTTTCTTCTAATCGAATAAAAATCTTAATTTCGGAAAATGTATTTTTTGAGTATTTTTGAGCTTTTTACGCAACACCCGTGCAATTTAATTAAATAGCACTAATTTAAAGGCGAAGCACTCTTTAATGTTATCCTTTATAAATGATTGCGATGTGATGAAGAATATAATAACTAATCGGAAATTTTTTCTATAATGTATAAAAAGAAATGTATTCGAAATTACTAAATATATTGCTTTCAATGATTCAAAATATTTAATAGTCTTGTCATTAATTCATAATCGATACACAAATATTATCGTTAATTAATTATAAATTAATTCGACATTAAATTAACTAATCGAAAAAAACAAAAACTTGTAGCAAGATTATTAAGCTAAATTGAAAAGTAGGCTATAAGAATTAGAAACACACCCATACACATAAAAAAATCAAAAATAAAAGTACAAAGTATGAGAAACTCCAGTAACATAATGTATAATTAGAAAATACCAATCGGATCGCTCGTCAAAAATATATTTAAATGTTAATTAATTAATTTCTTAACAATTTTGAATAATTTAACTACAGAAATTAGTCGAAAAATAATAAATTATTACTCCAAAAATCTTCAGAGAAAGTATCATTCAAGAAATAAAATTTTATAATGTTCCTAATGGTCTTACCTCCACCATACATACCGGGCAAGGCCAACATACGGCCCACGGGCCGGATCCGGCTCGTCTAATGAATTTATGTGGCCCGCGATTAATCTTTCAACATTAGCTACTGAAGTCCGAATAGATCGATGAAAAAAAAAAGGTCAACAACTCACTGTGCGTTTAGAGTTACCCTCCATTACAAATCTCTTAAGTACAGTGTATAATATTGATAAAGCATGATAATGTGAAAAATGTATCTGTAATCTCTATCTACAATTTAGTCTCTATGGGGTGACACCACAATGAGATCTCGCACCACCTCAAAATCTTCCTAGGGCAGCCTCTGGTTCGCCCCGTGAAAAAAGTTTTCTTTCCAATTCGGCCCGGAGACAAAAACTGTTGGACACCTCTGATATACACCATTATGATGCATTCGCAAACACATCATGATTAAAATCTACATTTGGTTTATGTTTATCGGTTTTGAAACGGGGAGGATGATAGAAGTGGACCACCCGGTTCTCATTATTTGGTGCTTTTTTTTATTCCTATATTATTCCTAAGTCTTTTAATTAGCTACAAGACTCGGAAATTATTCATCTCGTATAGGCTACATTAATACTTTAATTATTTCAAAATTTAGACCTAGTTATAATAAAATCTTACCACAAAAAATGTATTATTTACTTGTAGCTAAATAAATATAGCATATTTATGTTTGTTATACATAAGCCTAAATTATAACAAATATTCTGTATATATATATATATTTATTATATAATGGGAAGTTCAGGATCAATGCAACACAGCATATCGTGTTCGTAACGTATACAAAAATGCCACGTATTTTTAATTTTAATAAAAAAAATAATGAAAAATANAAATAATATTTTAAATATATAAATATATCAGTTAGTTAAAGTTTGGTATAGACTACGATGTTAATAGGTTATGTCCCGTCTAAAAAGAGTAATTTTAATAATAAAAAAATAATTAAAATTAAATTTTTAGATCAATTATAATTTAAATATAATGTAAATACAAATTTTTTTTTATTACTTTGAAGTTGGCAATGTCAATTCTTTTTATTATTTACGTTAATAAAATGTAAGAACTTTTATGACTAGTGTAATTTAAGTTTATTTGTCATCTCTTGCCAAATTTAATTTCTGGCTACGTCACTATAATAAAATATCTTAAATTGGATACTTATCATCTGAAAATTTATCAAGATATAATAATTCGCATTTATCGTAAAACTTCTTCATCAATGAGTTATCTTAATATAAATAACCACTAAATCCAATTCTTAAAGTTAAATTGCAAATTTTTAAATGTTAATTTTAGCTCTGATATTATTTTGATTCTTAAAAACAATACCAGATACGCTTTTGTTGAGGCTCTACACAGTGAAACATCCAATAAAACCACCTCTAAACGGCGACCCCATTTTTTAGATGTGATAAACAAAAATGTATACAAACTAACCTCCCAACAACGTCCATTTTTTATGTTCTGTTTGTTTAGAGGTTTGACTGTATATATTATAACGAATATAAATTTTATCTTTATAAAATAATTATTTGAAGTATCTGAATGTTTTCTTTTGATATTTTATTAATATAAATCTAGCAATCTTTATTTAGAATTATGTTTATATATTAATCTTATTATCACAGTCAAGATTAAATTTAATATATTTGAAAATAAAACAGTTAAATATAACTTATTTAATGATCCAAATCGAAATCTAATTCAATTTATAAATGTTTTAGCTTTGAAAAATAAGACAATCAGTCAAAGAAGCATTATTAAAATTAATGTGTTGGAAGTAAATTATCACTTTGTTTTTACGTCTAAGAAGAATTATTGAATTATCTTCTTTTCTTTTTCTCTATTTTTTCCCCCTTAAGAAGAGAAATGTCATAGCAACACAATAAATCAGTAGTCAAAAATACGTCTAAATCCATATTTTGCACGTTTGTACAGGAATAAAATCGCTTAATTTTCTTTACGCATCGTTAGAGATTTATATATATTATTTCCATTATTTTAAAAAAATATTTTATAAGAAAAATTGCTTAAATATTAACATTTTTTACTATTTAAAACGTTAGTAAAATAAATAAAAATTTTGAAAAAATATTTAAAAAATTGAACGATGATTGATTAGATTTTATATCGATTTTAATTAATATTTTTATTCACATTTTTTTAATTTTCATTTTTTAAATAATAAAGTTTTTTAAAAAAAAAACAAAATATAAAAAATTATTTTAAAAATTAGTATTCACGTACTCTATCGTTAATGAAAAAGTTATAATCTGTATGATATTAATTTTCATACAATATACATTTATTTGAACAGATTATATGTTGAATTTTTTAATATGTAACGAAAAAAATGTAATCGAATGATTAAAAATAGTTATAAAAAGTTAAAAAAAACACGATACATTTTCATAATAAGTTTTTGTACGCAAAAAGTACGCGTTTTGTCAACCGTATCGGGGTGTAAAGTGTCGCGTGGTGGCCGAAACGATCTACCGTGACGTAATCGATTCTAAAGAACGATTAGTTAAACAAACTGATCCCTCTCTCCTACCAAATCTACTCAGAAACACGCTACTCGAGTGACGAAACTTCCGGACTAACAATAGCTAAATTATCTGCTCAACTATTGATTGACAATATTCTTCCTTTTAACTTGACGTTCCGTCTTTAAAACGAAGTGATTCGGTTAAAGAAACTTTACTCAAATTACCAAATATTGCTTATGTCTAGTTATTTTTCTTATCTCATTTATAATTACATTTTCGAAGCGGAGTACGGCTAGTTCGTGACCCGAGGGGTTGCCATAAAAGAAATGAATGTCATATTGCGTTAAGTGTGTTGGATGTGATTCAAAGTCTCCCGAGACACCGACCAATCAATGGTTTGCTGACCTTGACCCGAGCTTCCGTTTTATCAGAAAATAGCAGCTTCCGCCGTTTTCTTGTGTTTAAATTTAGAGTATTTCCTCTTTTGAACTCTACATCCCTGATATCATCCGCAATCTCCTTTCACGATATTCTAGTAACGCCGAGTAACTCTTCAAAACGTTAAGAATGAATATCTTTAGATTAATTGAATAGAAATGCGTTATCCATCATTTTGACGACTTATTCGAGTTCGTTTTCACTCTCATTCTATCGGGCATTAGCCTGAAAGGCGAGAGATTAACACACCGAAACTCGATATCGCTTGTTTGATCCTCCATTTTCATTATGTACATTTTTGTAATTCGTAAACAAAGCTACTTTGAGACAAGTTACTTTATAAAGTACAATAAACAACGAAGATAACTTTCGATAACGTCACATGGTTGTAAATATCTTAAATCTTAAATTCTTAGAGAGATTTCAAGATTTATATAAGTATGCAATCGAAATATTACACGTGCATGTCCACTTCGGGCCATAAATTTCGTCTCCCAGGAGAACTCTGTTCGGAGCCACACCTGACAGGGAGTTTGCAACATACCATCTTTTGAGGATGGTAGCTAAAATTAGACGGCGTAAACTGACTACAACGCAGGATCTCGTGTTCACAATGGTCGACCTATCACGTGATAAATCCGAAAATGGCCCGAGGTCGGCCGTGTCGAGTTATGATCCAGACCGCCTCGCACGGCACCCATACTGCTTTGCGAGAATAGTACAAGAAATTGAAAGTATAGTTCTCTTCTACTAAAACATCCACTTCACACTAAACCCCGGTTCTTCCCGGTTTCCTAACTGATTAACTAGAACAAAATGGTGAGTTGCATTTATCATTTATAGTCCATTGGCTTTTTAACTGACCACGCTTTATGTTATGAAGTTTAGAAAGTTTTGATAACTTGTTGATTATTTTCTAACTTTTTTTTTAATCCGCAGTCGGCAGAAGACTTGAGTGCAGAGCAAGTCGAAAGTATGTATTTTTGTTTTTGTTTTTTTTAAAATATAAATTTTATTAATATTAATATAAGAATTTAATAATCGAAATTCGTGATCTCTTGAGAGCGTTTTAAGCAACAACTCCGCGCGTTTTGCCCTTTAAATTATAATAATTGATAGAATTTAAAATTCTTCTGGGCATTTACAACAGTTTTTACAAAATTTTACAATTTTAAATTGAATATTTATTTATAGCATTTTTTTTTTTAAAGATTGTTTATTACAATTATATCAATTAATATCATTATGAAATTTTCGTGTATGTAAAAGACGCGTGTAAGAACGATATGGAATAACCATTCTTTGTTGTATATCCAATGCCCATTCGATCGAGTTTTCGAATTATCGGGGGTAACGGAGAACACGGGTTGCTTAATTTAAGCGTTACCGTTAAGGGAGCCAAATTTGGCGAGGACAAGGGAGAGCCGCATTGCAGTACAGCCAACGGAATCATGTTACTGACTGCATTGTTTAGCCGTGTTTGGCCTATTTCCCATCTCAATGGACGGCTTACCTTGCTGACGTTATAATGGAAAGAGATTTATAAATGTAAAAACGATAGGGGAGGATTACATCTATGCGTTTCGCACGTTTACCGTTAAGGGCGGTGTCCGAAAGTCACGAGTTTTGTGATTTTTGAACTCCTAAGATCACGAAGAGGAATGGCGAAATTTTAATTACATTATAAGAAAATAAAGCATTTTTAGTTGTATATATTTTTTGAAAGATATTATATGAGGAACAATAATTTTTATAGTGTTGAAGAAGGCCTTCGACATGTTCGATCGCGATAAGAAAGGCTACATCCATTGTGACATGGTTGGCACCATTTTGAGAAGCATGGGCCAAACTTTCAACGAGAGAGAGTTAAGGGAACTCATCTCTGAAGTAGATGCCGATGGTGAGAATTCTTCTGCGCAACTTTTCTAATTGTTTAATCAGCAATAAAAGGCTGAAATTTTTTTTTCTGCTTTCAAAAATTTTATTTTAAATTCATCCGGAAAATAAATTTCGCTTGATACTACAAATATTTAACTCCTTTTTTTTAAATTAAAATTTTAAAATTAATTTTAATATCATTATAAGCCCTATTACCCTATATAAACTCTAAAAACGGTCAACTTACAAATACATTTCTCACTCACCTTCAGATGAATTTGACTGAAGTTTAAACGATGATAATATCATTGTTTTTATTAATAGTAACTCTTACATTAGTGTTTATAGGAGTAGCAATCTTTTCAGGGAATGTATTCTAATTAACATTTCTCTATTAAAATATTAGAAATTTTGAAAATGCAATACAATATATTTGAATTTTAAAGTGCTTTTTAAGTGATATATTTAATAAAATATTTATCAAATGCGTAAATTTTACTATTCTAGTGAAAATAGATTTCAATATGCGTTATATGATTACATTTACTATTATTACTTTAAAATATTTTCATTTTATTCAAAATACAATTACTTAAAGATGTACTGTACATTATTTATTTTTTTTTTTAAATAAAAAGAATCTTTCTAAATTCCTCAACAAAAAAGGGTGGGAGAAAAACATCTCTATTTAGAATAGAGATGTTTTCCCCCACCCTTTCTTGTTGAGGAATTTAGAAAAATAAATAAACATTGGAAATTTCACTGTTATATTTTTATATTATCGAAATAATAAAATCTAATCACATAAATCTATCAAAAATTTTTAATTTTTATAAAAATTTTCTATTATGAGAGATATTTAACCTAAATACTGCAATTCCTCGACTCAAAAGGCAATTGATATGACTCACGCACCATACAGTAGGAATTTAATAACGTTCTTACGGCTTATAGGTAAAAAAAAACATTAAATATTTGTTTTTAATCAGGAATAACACTAAAATTAAACAATAATTGCGAAATTGTATTATAAAAATTTTATGAATGTGTAAGTCTTTCTATATAATTTTTAAAAATGTAATACAGAGTAGCCTTATCTTTTCGCAATATACAAATATAAAAACAGATTTAACAATAAATTTATATTTAAAACTTAAAAACAAACAGGAAGTAACAATAAAAACATTGAGCTATTCAAAAAATGAATTAAATTCAAACAAATTTTTAGGAAGGAAACCGAACATCAGTTTATACAGAAATGTAAATATATGTACATTAATACATAAATCACATTTGAGTTCTCATAACTTTTAAATTTTTCATTTTTTTAATGTGTAGTGTAGACTAAAATTTATATTTTGTATGATATTTTTGCATTTAGCATAACCTAATTTATATTTTTACGAACGAGTAGAACCTATGTTATTCTTACAATGTTATCGTCTTGAATAATATTTTACGAATTTCCCAGGACTATTTAGATCTATATCAATTATGTCGATCGATACGATTATATTACATTACGATGCTAATCGATACGATTATATTACAGGGAGCGGTGAGATCGAATTCGATGAGTTCTTGGTACTAACGGCCAGGTTTTTGCTGGAAGAAGATACCGCAGCCATGGAACAAGAATTAAGAGAAGCTTTCAGATTATATGACAAAGAAGGAAACGGATACATTAACGTTTCGGATTTACGACAGATTTTGCGTGCTCTGGACGACAAGTTGACCGAAGATGAGTTAGACGAAATGATCGCTGAAATTGATACCGATGGAAGCGGTACCGTCGACTTTGAAGGTGAGATCATTGTTTTAATTTGCATATTCCGCAGACTTAAAGAAAAGAAAATCTGCATCCGGTTGCCAGTAAAAACATTATCGTATTTTGCATTTTTCGACTATGGAATGAAGCCATTTTTCGATTAGACATTTACCATTTCCTTCTTTCAATGTAAACTTAGAAGTTTTACTACGACGTTCCAATTGTCTGAAAGTCAACATTTCTAAAAAAAGATTTATTTATTTTTGGAGGAACTCCAGACGTTCTTCTATAAGGCAATTCTAACTTGGTCGCAACCTACTTATCTCTAGCATATTGTTAACTCTAAGAATGGATTTCGATCCTTTTTTTTTAGTAATAAAAATCTTTCTTAATTAGCCAAAATAGCATAATATATAAGAAGACACATTTCAAGTCGATTTAATAATATTTTACGTATATATATATTACACAGTCTCGAGTATGTTTATACTTAAAGTTTAAAGCATTGTTTCACTTTATATAGGCCTACGTATAAGTTACATTTAAACATTTTTAAATTATATTGATAATTAAGAAAATTACATCAAAATATCGATTATGAAAGTAAAAATAGTCATTTATATCATATACTCGAAGATATCATCTAGCAATATCTAATGATGTTCTCTTTAGCCTGATATCTCGATAAAACTGTGATAAAACGTTGCAATATATGTCGGGAATCAACGGTAGAATCTTTTCTCTCTCTTTAATAGTTACTTCATTTAGCAAAGAAAAAAAGAATGCTTTTGTAAAGCCAACTTTTAAGATTAATTGCAATTATTCATATAACCAGACGGGTGTAATTATAGTTATTTTTAAATCCGTTATTTGTGTATATAGAACTAAGTAAATTACCACAACGAAAATAAATCACTAAATAAAAATAAATCATTTTTTAAATGTAAGTTATTTTAAATACATAACGATAAAATATTATGCGTTTTTATTCGTTAATTTTCAAGGTAATATATTTAAAATTGTATTTTAAAAAATTAGTTAATTAGACAATGGCTTCATTCTATAAATTTATTTCTTTATTCTAATTATATATTTTTAAGAAAACTTAAATTTTATGCTATTTTATACTAAATATTTAGTTGTTGTATATAGATAATATTGAAAAATTATAACAATTCCCTCTCCTCTTTGTTACTCAGAAACAATAAATATAAAAATATACATTAATTCTTGTATTCAGTCACGAACAACTCACATAGATATAAAAGAATAAAATACATTAATAATTCTTCAAATTCCAATAAGCTATCGCTTTGTTACAGACAGTATTGCTTAAGCAAGCAAACACTACATATACACAGCATACTTTTTAAATTAAGCTATATATAGAAAAAGATAACAAACAACATTGCAACGAACAGCTTAAAAAACACAAGCGGTTCATTACAATTTTACATTTAATTTTTACAATACATTTATATATAATGGTCTTAGATATCTACAATATGAATATCAATATCAGTACAAATATATATATGTACCGATACAATTTTAATTTAAATTAATGTTAAATATTACTTTAATAATGTAAATAACAACGCTTTCTGGGAAACGTGAGAGAAAATTGATTTAAAATATGATATAGTAATTGTACATGTCTTTAATTATTGCTATAGTAAAGAAGATACTTCATTAACTATATTTTTGATGTGTAAAACACACGTTCGTCCAAAAATGTTAATAGTATGCTAGAAGAAAAAAAAGGAAAGATCCTAACAAACGACGTTAATTAAGCTGGCTAATGGTCTAATCCAGTAGTGCCAAAATTTTTCGATAGGCGGATCAAATTGCGTATAAGTGTAGGTAGGCGGATGGCAAATATTTTGTATATTCCGAATATACAAAAAGTAGGTATATTTCTATCATAAGTAAGATGTCAAATATATTTGCGGGTAAATTTGGCCGGACACAACTGTTATAATCAGCTGGAATTACGATATTTTAACAAAGTATATTCTGGAGGAAAGAACAATACATAATAGCTTGACTATTTAAGCATACGATATGCTCTCAAAATACGTAGGTTCGTACTTTAATCTGAGCTAAAACGCGTTTCCCCCGTCTAGGTTTTGTTATTGTACAATAACTTTATTCGATGTGATTTATATACTAGAATTTATGTTGTGGGTGCTACTTCTTTATTAATAATTAATTTATTTTGAATTTTAACAATATTTATAAAATCGTATACTTTACAGAATTTATGGAAATGATGACTGGTGATTGAGAGCTGCAGTACTCTATTTCCTGCCTCTTCAATTATCGAGCAAGAATGTGTGATCAGTTTGGTGGTATCCTAGTTAAATTGTTTGTTTCTCTATTGTTTCACCTTCGGCTGCTGTGATTGTCTTTCAATATGATACAAAAAATTCTAAGAATTATAAAATCCGAACCCTGTTGTAAAATAATGCTATAAAAAAAACTTTATGTATCATATAACAATTACCTGCTGTTCACATGTTTCTAGAATTAAACAAGTAAAATATTTTTCTGATCTTGTTTTATTTTGGTTCTAATTGTTAACATATTAAGTAGATTTCATCTCTTAAAATAAATGTAATTAAATATAATAAATGTTTACATTATGCACACATTTTTAACAAATTTACAAACGTTTCTAAAAATTTCATTTTGTATAAGACAATAATTGCGAAATTGTATTATAAAAATTTTATGAATGTGTAAGTCTTTCTATATAATTTTTAAAAATGTAATACAGAGTAGCCTTATCTTTTCGCAATATACAAATATAAAAACAGATTTAACAATAAATTTATATTTAAAACTTAAAAACAAACAGGAAGTAACAATAAAAACATTGAGCTATTCAAAAAATGAATTAAATTCAAACAAATTTTTAGGAAGGAAACCGAACATCAGTTTATACAGAAATGTAAATATATGTACATTAATACATAAATCACATTTGAGTTCTCATAACTTTTAAATTTTTCATTTTTNATATTTATTAAAGTAAAAACTTTGACACGTAGTTTATAATTATTCATAAGATTACGATATTTTATTTCTAAATTTAAGTAGACTATGAATCACATCTGAGAGAGTAATATATATAATCAATCATAATTTCAATTATTAACATTCTAAGATAATTCAAGGTTAAGATGTATAAATCCTTTGTGAATTGTTTATTATACCGTTGATGATAAATTATAATTTTATTGAATTTAATTTGTCTTAAAAATAAAATTGAATCGATTAAAACTACGTTTTACTATACAAATAATTTTGGCTGTTATCCTCGATTTGCCCTATAAAAATAATTGAGATTTATAAACAATGTTCAGAAAATAAAACTTGTGATTAAGAAGCTGAATTAAATTAGTCAAAGAATGTGAAAACATTAATCGATTGTTATCTTTCTATTAAAAATTTTGATTATTTTATTAGCCTATTACTGTATTTTTAGCAACTTACAATGGTATTGTTTTATTTATTTAGTTATAAATTCGATCAGTTTAATAAAATAATTGCGTCGATGACCTTAATTATGCTTTAACTATTCATTTGTCTATGTATTCCTGCTCTATATGAAATCTACAAAACAGTAAATGTTTGAGAATTATTCAGAAACGAAGGAAACCATGAAAAAACTTTTTGCATGCTTGAAATTCTCTAATATTTATTATATATTTTGTTTTAATAAGAAAAGTTTTTAGTCAGGACAGCTCAATGCGTGCTACATAACTTATGTGTATTTGACCTCGATCTTAAGCATGCTTAAAAGACTTCATCTTATAGCGTAATTGTATAGACTGTATAGATAAAAATCAAACTAAGGATTGTAAAAGCTTATTTGCCGAAATTGATGCAAAGGCTGTCCACCTGAATATACACAGGACAGTCACAACCTCTTCAACTAAGTCCATCAGCTGTCACATAACTCAGAGTCACGAATGGCAGTCGCCACATATCTTCTAACGTGTCCAGTCGGAATGATTTAGAGAAAAAGAACATTTTAAAAAATCGCAAGATCCCGTAACAAGCGATTCTTTCGACACTGTAAGGGATTTATGACAAAATCTAATTCGGGTCCGTACTCCCTACAATAGGAACCAAATGATTTTTTAAATACATAAAATATTTCAATTATATCGAACATATATTTTCTAAATCCCATAAAGAATATTTAATATTAAAATGAGACCACTTTCAAGAAGTTAAATTGTTTTTGATTGTAGTGGATCAATATTAGTTCGTTTATAATTTATGTATAATTCATTAGAAATTCTGTTAGAATTTTTGTTGCACTCTTGTATATGTATATTAGTTCAATAAGTCTCTTTT
The DNA here is from genome assembly GCF_000671375.1 of Centruroides sculpturatus. Classification (NCBI taxonomy): domain Eukaryota; kingdom Metazoa; phylum Arthropoda; class Arachnida; order Scorpiones; family Buthidae; genus Centruroides; species Centruroides sculpturatus. The sequence goes on from NW_019384766.1 coordinate 246,645, forward strand.
CATTCTCGAGATATCGTGGCAGCCTAAGAGATTCGAACCCTGATCCTCCTAGCTTTAATTCTTCCATCTAGGCATTTATATTTTTGATTTGATTTGGAAATCATTCGAGGAAAGTTAGAAGCTATCAATACAAGATTCAGATTTGAATCCGAATATAATCTTGCACTAAACAGCATAATTTCAATATCAGTGAAAAATATTTTCGATCTTGAAGTCAGCGCTGAAGATCTGAAAACTAAAATTTTACTTTTTATTTGCTTAATTTAAAAATCCAAAGAACGAGTTGTGCAATTTTCCCAGCAAAAAGTAAAAACTGTGTGTGGCGCCATCTGTTATGAAATTTTATTTGTAAACGTTTTTATATTATTAAATATTATAAATTGGCAATTGGTAAAGCTTAATTTTGAAGGTAGAGATGAGTTTTATATAAAAAGAAATAATAATAAAACTTGTAAATGGTAATAACGAGTGAAATTTTCATTAAGTTCGACCCTACTTGCGATGTGACATGATCCGCCTCTATCTCCTCACTCCCTGGATCTTTAACTACCAAAATTTAATGGCATCAATTCCCAATATACAAGCTACAAATTTTCAGAAATTTTTGACAAAAGACACAGGAGTTATTAAGCTTCAAAGTGGGTGAATAAAATCGTACCCCAACGTCCAGACATAAAGAAAATACCCGTTACTTTTGACGTTTCAAGATCTCGAAGCCAAAAATATAAAAATCTTGGGGGTCATTTATTGTCAGATCGCAATGCTTTTCTTCTGTTATATACAGGGGCGGACTGGCCATGTGGAAAATGTGGAAAATTCCACATGGGCCGTATACAATTTGGGCCGTTTTTTTTAAATATGTACATAATGTACTGTTTGGTTAAGTTTAATTTTAAAAAATTCGTGAACAGCTTAAAAAACACAAGCGGTTCATTACAATTTTATATTTAATTTTTACAATACATTTATATATAATGGTCTTAGATATCTACAATATGAATATCAATATCAGTACAAATATATATATGTACCGATACAATTTTAATTTAAATTAATGTTAAATATTACTTTAATAATGTAAATAACAACGCTTTCTGGGAAACGTGAGAGAAAATTGATTTAAAATATGATATAGTAATTGTACATGTCTTTAATTATTGCTATAGTAAAGAAGATACTTCATTAACTATATTTTTGATGTGTAAAACACACGTTCGTCCAAAAATGTTAATAGTATGCTAGAAGAAAAAAAAGGAAAGATCCTAACAAACGACGTTAATTAAGCTGGCTAATGGTCTAATCCAGTAGTGCCAAAATTTTTCGATAGGCGGATCAAATTGCGTATAAGTGTAGGTAGGCGGATGGCAAATATTTTGTGTATTCCGAATATACAAAAAGTAGGTATATTTCTATCATAAGTAAGATGTCAAATATATTTGCGGGTAAATTTGGCCGGACACAACTGTTATAATCAGCTGGAATTACGATATTTTAACAAAGTATATTCTGGAGGAAAGAACAATACATAATAGCTTGACTATTTAAGCATACGATATGCTCTCAAAATACGTAGGTTCGTACTTTAATCTGAGCTAAAACGCGTTTCCCCCGTCTAGGTTTTGTTATTGTACAATAACTTTATTCGATGTGATTTATATACTAGAATTTATGTTGTGGGTGCTACTTCTTTATTAATAATTAATTTATTTTGAATTTTAACAATATTTATAAAATCGTATACTTTACAGAATTTATGGAAATGATGACTGGTGATTGAGAGCTGCAGTACTCTATTTCCTGCCTCTTCAATTATCGAGCAAGAATGTGTGATCAGTTTGGTGGTATCCTAGTTAAATTGTTTGTTTCTCTATTGTTTCACCTTCGGCTGCTGTGATTGTCTTTCAATATGATACAAAAAATTCTAAGAATTATAAAATCCGAACCCTGTTGTAAAATAATGCTATAAAAAAAACTTTATGTATCATATAACAATTACCTGCTGTTCACATGTTTCTAGAATTAAACAAGTAAAATATTTTTCTGATCTTGTTTTATTTTGGTTCTAATTGTTAACATATTAAGTAGATTTCATCTCTTAAAATAAATGTAATTAAATATAATAAATGTTTACATTATGCACACATTTTTAACAAATTTACAAACGTTTCTAAAAATTTCATTTTGTATAAGATAATAATTTCTAACATTATAACAAAACATCAAGGAAATTGTTATACTTTCTAAATTATATTTATTATTTNTTAATATTATTGTTCAACAAAGCAAACTTTTAAATAAAAAATTAATATTGTAGAATATAGACTTGTGCTTATTGTAATTTTTGTCAATGTTGTATTTTGAATATATTTAAACATAAATAGAAAAAATACATTTTTTTTATTTGTGGGCTGGTAATAAATTTTCCACACAAAAATTTTAGGGCCAGTCCGCCCCTGGTTATATACTATATAAAGTATATCAAAACAGCCGGAAAAGTAATATTACAGTCCACACAAATAGTAAAGGGTAATATGCATCTTGTAGTTTAAACAGTGCTATGAATTGTATCATCATTAAATGGATAAATAAATGGCATGAATGAATGTTTAAATTCAATTGTTGAAATGATATATTCGGAAAGAGTAAAATCATACCTAAAATACAATATTTAAATAAATTTTTATTATGTTAATCACAGAATAATTAAAGAGGAAAGAAGAATTATATTCCTCTTTTTAACAAAAAATTTAAAATATCAATAGATTTAAAAAATTTGTAATAACGATTATTTATTTATGAGATTTTCCGATAGTTAAAAGATAAATAAATAAATCCCTCTTTACATGTATATAAATCTTATTTGATTTATCTACAAAATGAATTTTCGAATAACATTATTATTGACGACATCTGGATACGTCACTATTCTTAATCAACGTATTGTACCGGTACATTGTATTCGAGACACTGAATAGATGATGAAGTATAATTATTTTATATTTCAATTTTTTCAGTATTTCTGTCCCGTCGATACTAAGAGATCGTTTTTCCATACCAATCGTGGGTTTGGCCATACCTATTCGACTCTCATCACTGGGTGATGAGAATCGAAGCCCGATATATTTTTCTTCTGTAAATGTATTTCAAAAAGGTGAAATATAGAGACAGTACCGTTATACTTTCGCTCGATAAAAAAATGCATCTTAAATTTTATTTAATTATTTTTAAGTTAAGATTTAGCGCAAAATATTCTAAAACAAACTTTTTCAGATGTAAAATAATAATGGAAGTGGCACCATATTTTGAAAATCTATTTTAAAATGTTCATAAGCTACTAAAGACTGAAAGTCACGTTTTACTCGGTTCTATGGAACGGAAAAAGTTAAAGACATGAAAATTGCCACACAATAGATTAATACGAAGTCGAATAATATACCATGTAAAACAATTGATTTGGTTCGGAGACACTTTTCACCTGTTTGGTTAGTCCTTTTAAAAAAACGAAAAAATTAACAAATGTTTACTTTTCTAATTTTTTGCTTATAGAAAAGTTGATACTCGAGATTCGAAATTAGCCAAAGCTTTCTCAATTAATAATTACATTAAAATTAAGAAAGGAATCAACTTAGTAGATACAAAACATGAGTTAATTATACGTTAATTAATTTTTAATTACATTTTTCTCGTTAGTTTCATTATAATAATTATGTATGCACATATGATATTATTTAAGTTTTTATAATTTTAGTTAGTATCAATATTTCATTTCAAAATTTTCCATAAAATTTTTGTACAGCATCGACTATCTGCGACTTCCTTTTCATCTAATTCCAATTACAGTCGACCCCCGTATAAGATCATTGATTATTTTGTTTTATATGAATTCCATGTTGTACGAGTCACTTAGATTTTACAAATACATGTACCGGGCTGTGAACGGCTCACGTATTTGTAAAATTTAAGTGACTTGTACAACATGGAATTCATATAAAACGGAATAATCAATGATCTTATACGGGGGTCGACGTACAAATATTTGATATCATGAATGTTAATACAGGTTAACTTACTTATTCAGTATTGTCATTAAAACATCATTTTATTTTACTATTAAAAGTTTCATTAATAATATAAATTACATATTACTATAAAATTAAAATCCAATAATGATCTTACTATTTGACAGATTATGAGCGATATATATATATCGCTCATAATCTATCAAATATATATATATATTTATAAGGTACACCTTTATACAGGGTGGTCCATAAGTTGCGCACCACAGGATTATTTTCTTAGGTCTTATAAGTGTTCAAATTGACTCCCCTAAGCTCTTATACAGCATTGTATCCTAGCGTTACAGGATGATTTTATACGTCTAAGTATCTCGTGATTGATACTATGAAATTCCATCCGTCTATCTGGTTGATGCATCCTTTAATTCAGAGAGAGTGCGCGGGCGATTCCTCAAATTTTTGGTGTATCAGAGGAAAATTTAAGAGGGGTAAGATTCGGGAAGCGGGATGGCCATTCCACAAGACATCTTCGGCCAATCCATCTATTGGGAAACCTCTCGTTAATTAAGGTACTATTTTATTCTCACAACAAAATGCGCCAGAGCGCCGTCCTGTTAAAAGAACATGTATTCGACCTCGTTATAATGGAACGTCCTCCAAGTATTTCATCAGGTAGCCCTATAACATCCGTAAGTATGTTTCTCATAACATTCTCATTAAAGAAATCTGGGCCGTTTGTTCCGTCCTCCCATATTCTAGCCCAGACCATGATTCGAGGGTTGTTCCGTATATGGTTCTCTTAACTCCACCTAGGATTGCTATCCGACCAATAGCACACATTGTGCCTGTCAACGTGGCTACTCAAATGGAATGATGCTTTGTCACTGAAAAATATTGATAAATTGGCATATGTCAGCATGCATTCATAAAATTCCATCCGTCCATCGGTGTCAGCAGCATGCACTTCTGGAATCAACTGTACTTTGTAAGCTTTACACGGTTGGAACCGATGCTGATGCAGAATGCGCAATATCAAGAAATGTGGAAACAAAATGGAAAAAGACTGATACATTTTTTCAGAAAATCTGTTCTTCGAAACTGACGTAAACGAATCGAGGTATATGGAATAAACATATATCGTTTCCAGTAGTCGACAGATGAGGTTATAGGAAGATTCGAACGACGCTGCTCGTATTTTACTACTCTGGGAGGCTGAAATTCTACTAGTATTTCCCCCGCAATGGGGCAGACGCGAGAAGATTTGCCATAATGACATCAGCAGTTTGGCAGCGAACTTTCACTACGTTCAGTTCTCAATATGGTTCGCATATTAAAGAAGAAATAAACTTTTTGACTGCAGGATATTTGCAGCAAATTCTAGTAAAGCAGAGTACCAGGCTGTAATGAATACAGGTTTCTGAGCAGCACAGTACAGATAAAAGGCCTTCTTTATTTTCCATCCAGGGACGGAACTATGCGTAAGATACCCTAAAGCTTTAAATTTCTGGGGACCTCTTTAATGAAATTTTCACACATAACTTACATAATAAAATTAAAATTTTGACAATGTACAATAAAAATTATATATATTATTTACGCAACATAAAAATACTACTGCCGCATATCATATACTACTACAAATTGAAAATAAAATTTTTAAAATTTCCGCTATATGAGACCCCTGGATTTGTTGGCCTGGAGCCTAAGCTTCATTATAGATTCGTCCCTGCTCTCATCCATCACTACTTACCTTCATCCTAGATTCTTTAAACATTTATTTTAAATAACTCATTAAATAAGTTAAATGTGAAAAGTAGTCACTTTTTGAGTTATTAATGCAGTTGGAGCAATATATCCTATCATTTTTCGGAAAAAAAGATGAAATATACTTCTGATCAGCAATCGAACTATCGCTGCCGATTGCAAATGCTCCAACGATAAGATCCAAAATGGCAGAAGAGTCAACTATCCTATATAGATTAAAGATTGGAAATTGTTTATCTACTGGCTTTCTTTAGAATTCGGGTATTCTCCAGAATTCTGTACTTGGACCAACTCTTTTCAACTTATGAATCATTTGTTTAGTGTGATAGGTGATGTAATCTGTTATGAAGACATTGTTTTGTTTAATTCTGCTGAATTTTGTTCTTCGACTGTTGTTGACACGAATCAAACATTTTCTTGAATTAAAAATTTTATGTAGCTAAATAATTGTAAGTTGAGCATTCATGAGGAAAAATTTGTATATTATTTAAGAATGAAAATAAGCAAATTAGTGATACCGAAGTCAGTTTAAAGATTGAAAATAAAATCTTAAATCCAATGGATTGTATCAGATTTCTTAATATTGCGATTGATGAAAATTAATGTTGAAATTCTCCAACATTAATTTGAATATTACTGAAGTTTTAAAATTTCGGAGTTAAGGTTTGGTGTTAGTTTTATTGGATTAAGGCAACGCGACACATAGGCAATCTTCCGAAAGGGAGTCCTTTTATGGGCCTCTATTTAGGTGTTACCGACGTAAAAATCCGGAAAACTCAACGTGGCCAACCCGTTGGCGAGGCGCGAACCCACGACCAATTGACAGTGTTCAGCGGTTTTATCCACACGGCCACTGGTGAGCCTCGAAGTTTAGGAACGTAGAGTTTTAGTTATTCGCCATGAAAACTAGGATAAATTTTATTTTAGGAGCAGTGTTGCCGTTCCTAGTACATTTGTACTTTTCTGGTACATTTTGCCCTTTCCAGTAAATTGAAAGTACATTTAGATTTTTAGTACATTTTCAGTACATTATAATATTTCAAGTACCATTTACGGTACAAAATAATATTTCACGCCTTAACGAAAAAATGAGAAAAAATTAGTTTAATAAAGTCTCACTAGTGTCACTGCTTGCTAATTTAAATTATCCAATCACAACATACAAATGGTGTGTGTCCGTCGACGTCAGCAACATAGATAGTTGCACGTGTAAACGGTCTTGACTCAGTGGTCTTCTTTCACACGTTCAGTTGTCTGCACATTCTCATCAGGACCTTGACAAAATTTTTCATGCCACGTGGTCTAAACAATTCAACTCCGTCAAACAAAAATAATGGACAGGTAAGAAAATCAATAATTTTAAACTTTTGTCGTCAATAATATCAAAATATCCGTTAAGTCACAATCAAATTATTACAGAAAATAGTTTTGAAATTGTACGAGTATAAATAATATAAAAGTATTTATATTATTTATACTCGTACAATTTCATATTCGTATAAATAATATAAATACTTTTACAGTATATTATTTTCTACCACTATAATTTATTTCTTAAATTATGAACTTCAATTTTAGTAATCGTAGTTAAAGAAATAACGGTTAATGTTACGTGTGGTTCTAAAATGGCCGCGCTTCCGACTGTTCCAAGGTCTATATAAGAAGGCCAGGACACGCGTGATCTACTTCTTGAGCCGCCATTTTGGGGTTGTTTTTTGAGTCGCATGTTTTAAGCAAACAAGAATATAATAATATAATATAACAAATTTATAATTATTTTTTTAAAGCACGATTGGTTATAAAATTAAGATGAAATTCAATAATATTATTATTAAATGTTGTCAATGTAATGCTCATTTTATAATCACTAATAGATGTGTAGATATATTTTTAATTTTAAATAGCTTTCAAAAAATTCCAAAAATAAGATTTAATATTAAATTATTTGACAATAAACTATATATACACGTAAACACGTATTCATACACGTAAGCACGTAAACAAAGTATTCATAGAACTAATACATTTTGAAGGAAAATAGTACATTTTTTGAAGGCGCATCAGTACGTTTTGAAATTTCATTGCGGCAACACTGTTTAGGAGGCTCCTATATTTTCCACTTAAGCGAAACTGCCACTTAACTGAGGCGGCCACCAAGGTGGAGTTTGAAATTCCCCTGTAAAACTTATGTAGTTTTACAGGGGAATTTCAAAGGTTCACTTAAGTGAAGTTTTACTGCATATTAGTTAATATAATCTCAAATGATTCAAATATCTCAATCGCATTATCCCAAATATCATTGATGTATAAAATTCCTAAATTTTTTTGATCGAATTTGAAATAACGAGATTAATAGATTTACTTTTAAACAGTCAGCTTGTAATTGGTTGTGTTAAAAAACATTCTGTAATTTCGCAAAGATATGTAATTACAGCATAATGTTGCCAAGTCCTACGTGTTTCCCTTAAGCTTTACGTGTTTTTGGTTTATTTTACTGTTTACATTCTTAATTCTGCCGTAAGTAGGTTTCTTCCTTTATTTTAATAATGTACTTTATTTTCTTTTTACTATAAAATCATATTTTAAACACTCTAGTAGATGTACCTGAAAATTGGTTGCAAACATAGCCATTAATTCAAAAATTGTTGGCAACAAGAATTTGATTTCAAGGATTTTAATGAAAAAAACTAACGGTAACGATAGAAAACGTTTCTAGGGTGATGAATTTCGGTAACAATAGCTTTTCCTATCTCTAATTATTACGCAACACTTGTTCAAACAAGTAAATGTGACTAATAGTGTCTACTCCGTTCGAAAAACGTCAAATAAACTTCGGAATTGGAACAATTTAATATAAAATACTATTGTTTTAAATTCTGTTTAAATTAACTGTATAATATTAAGTTTTTTTAGGTTAAATAAAAGAGTTTTTAATATTTTTAAAATGCATTTTGAAAATAAAATAAATTATATATACAAAATATCAATTTGTGTTTAATACTCGATTGCATGAAAATGCTATGGTAATGAAGTGCAGTAAATCCCTCTGAAAGACCACCCTTCCAAAGTGATCACTCCCATTAGTGGTCGCAGAGTAGATGTTTTGCTGTGTTTATTAACGAACTCTAGGGCATTTTTATAATATCATTTAATTTACTAAAATGGAAAATATGAAAACAGTTTTTAAATTTTAAGTAAAAACGTATTTTAAAACAGCCTTTTCGCTCTTTATTTCACCAACTTGTAAGTGAAAGTGCAATACCAATAAATTCAAAAATTCTGTTTCCATTCATAATTTTGATTAATGACAAAATAAATATTTTATCAATTATTCTCATTAATTTTAATTGTTTTACTTTCCCGTTTTAAAGATAGAGTAAGAACAAATGACGATGATGATCTCATACAACGAAACTGAAGAAGTTAATTTGTTTTTCCCATATTCTGTTCCCATATTCCCATATTCTGTAAGTATTATACTAAAATATGAAAATAAATTGAATGTGAATTTAAAAATATGTATTTGCAAATTTTACTTTTTATATCAATCATCACATTGCAAGCTATCAATTTAATAATAAAATTACGCTAGTGTTCATCTGAAGGAACGCTCTTTTTCCCTGAATAACTCTAAGAGAAAATTCCAATATTTGAGCTGACTATTTTTACAGTGGTTTTATTTAGCAGAAAAATTGGAGATTATGGCTGTGTACACATTAGGCGTTTTTAAACGCGCGTTTTAAAGAATCAAGCGTTCTGCATAGGCATACATACTCAAACGCGCGTTGATAGATTTTTGTTAAAACGCGCGTTTTACGGGCGCTTTAAGATATACGTGCTGCCATGTTGTACATATTCGATCGCGCGCTTTCGGGTAGAGTGGACGTATGTTGACCGAAATGGAAAACGATTATTTCGATACTGATCTATTTATTGATGAAATCTAAAAGAGACCAGCCATCGTCAAATGATTTTATAGATATTCTAAAAGAATTAAAAAATTTGGGTTCATATTGCCTTAGTTTTGTATACAACGTCAGAAACATTCCATGCGTCAGTCTATCTCGTAATATTGGGTGCACCCAAAATTTTCTTTGCCTCTTGCATCGTCCTTTATAGCGACGGAGGAGGCGCATACAAGCATTTACTTTCACGTCCATTTCCAAACTGAGCCAGTGCTAACGCTCCACTAAACGGTCGTCGAACGCCGAGCTAACGCGCGGTGTGTACGCTGCTAACGCGCGTTTAACGCAACGCAAAACGCCTAATGTGTACACAGTCTAAATCGCAAAATTTTTCACTGATTTTCAAAATTTATTTTATTGACGTACTTCGTGTCTTAGTTCTTGACTACAAATAAACATTCATACGAAATGAAGTGTACGTAAGCTACTGAATTTCGTAGTATTCTAATTGTAAAGTATAATCTGTCCAAGATCATTTTGTTCAGCGATTAGGCATTCTCATTGATAGTTGATAGCACGTAACTCCGTAATTTTAAATTAAAGAGTTTATAGTGGGCTACAAATTTTTGCTCTTTTAATCGTTATAAAGTAAATTATGACAGTTGAAACAAATATATTTAAACATACCTAATATTTTTTATTATTTTTTTTGTTTTTAAATGGTGGTCATCCAAAAACTGTAGAGTAATTTATCCTAAAGTAAAAAAAAAAATTAAAATTCATTTGAAGACGTAAAAACGTATAAGGAATGAATTATTAGAAAACATCCCTGACCTGGTATAAATTTGATTTTAAGGGGAAATATGTTTNATGAGAAAATCCGCCAAGTGTCTTAATTTATAGCACTATATTGTGTCAGAAGCATAAACAAATAGCAAAGCACGGTTTCATATCATCAAAATCCGCCAAGTGTCTTAATTTATAGCACTATATTGTGTCAGAAGCATAAAAAAATAATAAGTTAAAACTCTATATTATCTATAATCACGAATATATTGATCGTTTTTATTATTTAAAAATAAAACATATCAAGACACACTCAAATGTTGACTTTAGAAAATTTATTGCTTAATTCAACTTGAATATTTCTAATTTCGTCTTTCCTTGTATAATGAATCAATCATATATAATTTCTGCCCAGAACCCACAAATATAATCATGGGATATTGAAAAGCATGAAGACAATACACTGGATCGACGAGATTAAATAAACTCCCCGATATCAGCCAGCTGTAACAATCAACAAGGCACATTAGATTTTCTTCAGAGCCACCAGCTACAATGAAATGATTATTTATCCACTGGCTGCAAAAATAATAAGTATGATGTAAATCAGAATAGACTTCTCTAATCTTTTTCCCGCTATCAAAACTCCACACCTCTAAATTATTTCTTGGTTTCCAGGAAGCAGTAAGTATCTGACCTTCAAAAATATCAAGTCCCTTTCCACAAACGCTAGGTCCAAATATGCTTCTTATAGAATTTTTCTGTCTATCATCCCAAAACCGAACAGTATTATCCCAACCAGCACTTAGTAACACATTATTTACACTAGGATGATATTTAACAGTAAACACTTTTGATCTGTGACCATCAACCTTCCTTAAATCAAAACTTGCTTCTAAAGTATTTATTTTCTGTTTGGTTTCAATGTCGTATATTCCTAATTTTGGAATAGTTCCAGCTGTTGCAAACTTAGTATTTTCTGGATTTATTGCACAATCCATTAGTTCCTGCTCTTCTTTAATCGTTTGCAAACACACATGAGCGAGGTAATCCCAAAATTTGATGTGCCCAGAATTATATATCGCAATCATAATGTGATGTAACGGACTGGCCGAATCTTCAGAAAGAAAGTAAATAGCCATTACAGCAGAATACTTATTTAGATCAGAATCAATAAGAGTGGTAATTAACAGCCCATCGGTTATGTTATATAATAAAATTCTTCCGTCCAATAGCCCTACAGCCACTATATTTTCACTTTTTATACCTTGACAACTCATTACGCATTTATTGAACGACAATTTATTTTTAATTCGAATTCTTCCTTCCACATTCGGTTCATTTTCAGCAGTTTTATCTTCCACATTTTCTTCTTCGTCATCCAGCATCCAATTAAGTCTTCTCTCTTTGTGAGAGTCATCAGCACATTCACTTATCATTGTCAAAGTTCGTTTTAATTTCTCTAATTATGGAATTTTCGAACACAGAAAAAGAAATTCGAACTCGGCTCGCGCTTTTAAAACGCTAATTTGTCTTAATATTAATTCTTTATGTATATATTAATATTTAATATAACGCGCAAAAATTCGAAAAATACCTCACCCACTGCAAGTCTAATCACGCCGTGTATTTCACGTCAATATAGCTAATATTTAAAACGATAGTCCTAGCTAAATGTGTAATTGGGCTGTAATTTTAAAATTGCAGACCTATAAATTAACACTATGTAACACTGGCGTCCGTCTGCTGACCTACCTTAATCTCGAGAACGGAGTTAGCTAGATGAAAATCGAGACCAGAAATGAAAAGCTTAGGAGCCGGAGACCCGATTAACTATATTTCAATTCAAACATATTATCAGAATTAGATACAGTAGATGACCGGCATTTCAACAGAAAAAGTGTGATGTACAGGGAAAAGACACTACTAAAACGACAAATTATTTATTGTGACATCGTCACAACGCTGGGATGCAATTTTTAATTTTTATTTAATTTAAAATATTTGCTCTCTACCTCAAATTAGTAGTATAGTCCCCTGTACATAATACTTTTCCTGTAGCAATAGAGTTATGCCGTCATCTAACTCCTTACAGGAGAAAGTTTTTGAATTGAAATAGTGACTTTCGATTTACATCGTAAGTTAATGTAAGTGCTAACTCCGTTCTGCAGATTAAGGAATTTATGTCTACAATTTTTTCAAATTGCAGCCCAATTTAGAGCATTATGCATCGAGATCATTTTTACAGATTGACATTTTTAAGATGTCACAATAAATAATTGCTCGTGTTGTGTTTACAATAGCATTACTTTCTGTCATTTTGCTAACGAAATCAGAACTAAAGGTGAATTAAACAATAAACCGGTGAACGAAATTAAATTTCAGCATTCTATTGGATGATCATATAAGGAAACTCAATATTTATCGAATCAGTCTAAACAAGTTACTTTCTTTATGGTATATATCTATAATAAATTTTTAAAAAATCTATTTCCGGTCTATAATTCTCAGATTTATTGTTGTGATAATTGTTTTTGAAAACATTATTTAATTATCACTTTTATAATAGCTACGAAAATTTTATATCTGTGACTTACAATTTTATTGAGTTAAAGAAAAAACCATGTATCACTTATGAAACATATAATAGTAAGAATATGGAGAACTTTTAGCGGATCAAAAACAACTGATACTTTTCTCGTCTGTTTTATTATTGTTATTATAAAAAAAATTCATACGCATAAAATATTATCAAATTGTATTTGAATGATATTTTAAAATATTTTTTGTAATTCGAATTCGTCCCATTGACTTTGTCTAGCGGGGAAGGGAGCCAAGAAATATTTTCGTAATTACTTCGATATTAATAGTAAGTCTGTTCGATTGGAAGGGGTAATGCACATTTTTACGCAAATTTGACGTCATTCCTTAGGAGTTTTCATTGTAACACAGACTTTAAAATGTTCACTGTCTGAACCAATTGAACAGACCGAGTTTATTTACTGTATTGTGTATAAGTGAGTGAAGTACAATAATTATTTTATAAAACTTTAAATTCAGAACATTATTGAAAGTAGAAAAGTACAAAAGTAGAAAAATTCTTAATCATCTTATTTATATTTTTATCATATTTTCAAACATAGAAAACATTTCATTTATATTTTTCTTGTCAAAAAGACCATAGAATCTATTACTTTTCAACCTTCTCACTAAAGATTATTATTGTAAGGATATAGTTGTTGATGCGTTGCAATTGCGATCTGTGACCACTCGTATACGATTATGTCTGTTATAAGATAAAATATACATCTTTATATGTAATAAAAAATATAAAAATTTCTATTTTATAACTCGTAATAAACGCACCGCTTAATCAATTTATGGATATTGGATAATCCAGACATAAATTGTAATAGCAAGAATAGAAAGTTGCAAGCAATTGAGACCTTACTAAAGAACTATTAAATAGCATTAAAAAAAAAATAGTAAAATAAATTCTAAAAGCTGGTTTTTTGTTATGTTACTATATTTTATAGCTTGCTTATTCTCTTTAGTAAATCCTTTTCTCACAATATATTCTTATAGATTTTTCCGGTTGGCATCATTTTCGATTGGAGATAGCGGTTTAGTATTGGCGTTTTGTGGATACAATATAGTTACTTTTTATTTTCTAAGTTTTCCTTTATATACAACAATAAAGCACCAATGCGTTGTCGATAACTTATATTGAACTAACTAGTGATATGGTCGTATCGTAATTTATCATTACTGGTCTTCTAACTAAATTTAACACAGAAGCGTAACTGTTATTATATTTAAAATTTCTATAAATCTTAAAAATTACTATTAATTTTATTTCTAACAATTGTTGGATCTTTCTGGATAACCTAAATTGTTTTTGATAAATAACATAATAGAACTACTTACGGATAACAAAGTGCTCTCTACTGATTTCATTCCATTCGCAATTGCTCTGTCGATTGATAATCAATATCTTAACTTTGCTCAGAACCATTTAACTTTGAAATAATATTTCGATTGATGGCCCTAAATTTATTTTTCTCGTTTGTTAGAGCAAGCAAAATTTTAATTATTGATTAATATACGCTTAAATATTATTATATATCATATTATTTTATGACAAATTCAATCGTATTTATTAATTATCAAGATAGAGAGAACTGCTTTTAATATTTTAGAAATCATCACACGTCTATCCCTTTAAAATTTAAAACAACAAGTCTGTAAAAATGTAGTCAAGCAAAATAAAAACTAGTCTTTTAACAATTCTTTTTCAATACGACAGTAATTGCAAACAGTAGTGTAACCAGGTGAACAACTCCCTTATCTTTGTAAATAAATAAAGAAAGCATTAAATTAGTACACGAAAAAGATTTTAATGTGTAAACGCACGTATACACATTGTATACAATATCTAAGAGATTTTTTCTTCATTCATAGAGCTAGTGGTCATATCCACAATGATACAGTGGTGAATGTACTGTAACTTCACTATTTATAATGCTCAACTGAAATGTTCACGAAAATGAACATTTCAGTGGAGATAGCAAGTTTTAATGAGCCTTTAAAGAATTTTCATTTGAGCAATTTCATTTATATATTAATATATTTTTGTTATAATATGTCATTACTAAAACAAACTAAAGAAAAACTTGCGAGAGGCAAAATCACCCCAAGACGGAAACTTATTAAAGCCAAAAATTGCATGTATTTCGGCATTGGAATCACTTTCTCCCCACAAAATAACCTGTATAATTTGGAATCCATGAAACGCGAACGCAAAACTGTGTGTTATACTTCTGTTATTAATTGACGTTAATTAGAACTAGTGAAGTAAAGAAAATTAAGCAAATATTGAATCGAAAAGAGTGATTAAAAAACACATTAGGAATAAAATCAAGTGAATGGAACGCCGATACACGAACTGTAATCATAGTGGTGCCTCGTACTTCGAATTTAATTCTTTTCAGGAAGCCGTTCGAACTTTGAATCATCCGAAGTCCGAATCAATTCTTCCTATTAGAAATAATTTAAAATGAATTCATTCCCAGACTTTAAACAATATCCACTTGTTGCTTCCACACACTTCTCATAAGCTATGGTTAATGTAGAAAAGACTATACAGTATTGTCTTAAAAAGAAAGATTTTTCGTATTTTTAACAGCTGTCGTTACTTAACTGTTTTAATAGATGTGTAATTTAATTATAACAATTGTTAACCTTAACTCATTATTGCTAATGTAAGATTGTAATGTTTGTTTAGAAACTTATTTTAAACCTTTTATTTCACATTTTGTTTTAATAAAATCAAGTTCAAATGCTTGTTTGTTATATTTTTTTACGACAACGCGATGCATGAACGATATGCCAAGGATGAATGCGTCCAGTGATGACTTTGGGAAAAAAGGCCTAGTTTAGATGTTACTAGTGTGAAGCAAATCTGCAAAATACCACCTGACCAGCTTGGCAAGGCACGAACCACGAGCAATTACCAGTGTTGAGTGGTTTTATACACTCGGGCACTGGTGGACAAAGTTGAAATATCTTTAGATTAAAAGCATATGAAGCATATTATTCTCTGAGTTTCCGACAGGATACAATACCATACAAATAGTATTTTAAACGAAAGATTCACCCTCACAGTAAATCTGTGAGGGTCGAATTATAATTACTTGTATACCAAAAATATAATTCATAAACTGTAGTTTGTCATAAAATTTAACATAAATTGAATTTCAAAGTTTCATTTATCAGTAATTTACATAAATATAATTACCTGTTTAGAAAAGGGCAACGTTTCAAGTTATCAATTCAAGCTGAAGCTCTATCTATAATTTAATTAATAGTTGCTCTTGAATAAAAGCGTTTTCTATTAAAATAATTTGAATAGTTTCCTGTTGAAATATATTCTGTTACGATAGTATATCGTAACAGAATATATTTAAATTTCACACTTTTTTAAATTTTCCACTTTAAAGTCAAATAAACGAGTCTAATCGACGTAAAAGAATATAACTTTGAGGAAAAATAATTTAATAGTATATTAGAATATCAATTAAAGAGCGGGATAATACAAAGCGAAGCATAACGTGTCAATAAGCGGATTGCAGAACAATTTGGACAGCTTATCAGATTTATTTCATGGGAATTTATTGTTTGATAGCGCAGATTCTATATTAAAATTGAGTAAGCGAATAACTAAATTAAATATCGAAATATTTGAGGCCAAATTTCTTGATTTGTACGTAATGTCAGCTTCTTTTGATTTTGAAATACTGTATATATTATTTTATTATATTTACATTAAAAGGCCAAAAAGTGATTTTTATCGGAAATGAAATGGTGCGCATTAAAAATGAATCTATCGCCAAGTCCCGTTTTTCGGAGTTTTAGCTTCATAATAATAATTTCGGGCTACATAACATCGAGGGCAAAGCTTAAATTTTACAGAATTAATTATAAAGCAATTATAAAGAAATCTGAAGTCGTATTTTGCACATAGATTTTAATAAAATTATAAGAAGAATAAAAACGCTTATATGATGTTACATAATAAAGTTAAACATTTTCATAATAGGAATAAGTGGAAGTCACTATGAAATTGAGATAATTTTCTGCTGACAGAATTTCTATCCGTTGTTAAAGTTGTTCGCTCAGACTCTCGAATGTTTCATATTTTCCATAAATAAATGAAAAAGTAATGAAAATGTTACTAATATCGGCCTCTTCCCGTTAACTGCCATGTCACCAACACTCCGTCCTTTGATACGAACGCAGCCGATGCCATTTCTTGTCTTCTGTTGTCGCCTCCAATTAAATCGCTATCTGTAAGATTAATCTGTATTAATTTTTCTTGATGAGAAATATTGAGGACAGAAAAAATTTCTTCTTGTAAACATTGGCGCCAACGACTTTTTATCTGATCGACTATAGCATCGAGCCAATCGTATTTTCTCAAAATGGTGGCACAATCCCGAATCAAGTCCTTGCACTTCAGTACGACTTTCAGTTTGTCTAAATCTTCTTGCCAAATATCTAAAATATTGTCATCGTTATCTGCAATATATAAAATAATCGATTTCAATTCACTACATCGAAGTTGATTTTGTATTTCTGGTAACTTTTTAGTAATTACATTATAAAAAGTTTGGCAAATTCTTTTTATCATGTAAGTCATATAAGAAAGTGTAATTTCTCTATTATAACAACGAGATACAAGCAAATTAGCAGCTGCGATGGAAATGCATAAGACCAACCCTTCTGGTCCTGCTGTTTCTCTATTGTATTCGCAGCTTGTGTTATCTATAATCAATGGGCATAGACAGCCATTAAATCCTAAAGGAAAAAGATTTTCAAAATGAGCAATTTTAAGAAATCGAACGTAATAAACTGGATCTATATTTGGAAATTTTCTAGCGCGTAAATCTCTCGCTGCACCACCACCCAATGCTGCTAATGCTTTCCTCGAAGAATTAGAAAGATCGTCATTGCTCGTAACATTAATCTGAGGATTTTTTCTCCGAAACAAACCTACATCGTAAATCCAACGTCGAAACAAAATAGCAGGATGATGATATTCATCTCGATCTCCGTAAGACCATTGAAGCATCCCGACGTACGAACGAAATCGTTTGCTGTCGACTCGAATCCACTCTTCTCCATTTTCTAAAGAACAATGATGTTTTGCATCGTGAGGTAACTTTGCAGCATTATGAAGGAGGTTAATGAACCAAGTCCTTTCATTTTCTGCTGAAGGAACATCGTCTATCCATTGCCAAATTCCTTCGCACCAATTAAATGCTAATCGAATCCATAAACTAGGAACATTGGTGACTTCGTATAATTTTTGGCAGGTGCTTCCTAAATTTATCAGATCGAATGGACAAGTTAATAAAGTACAAATCTGATGAAGTATTAATTCCGGTAGATCTAAAATACTACAATTACTCATTTCTTGAGTAAATTTTGAAATCTTGCTTTTTAATCCAACTTTTATTTTCTTTCCCCTGAAAAAGTTCAATATTTAATATAGAAAATCTAGTATTTAAAATAAAATAAAATGATCTCTGAATACATTTTACAGTTTGCAATAATTAATAATCTACTTGTTTTCTACTAAACATATATTTAGTAAAAATCCTATACTTTTAATACGGTTGAGAAATCATTACAATTGTGCAAAATAGATAATGAATTAGATATATTTATTAAAAAGTAATTAAAGTGGGAGCAAGAGCTCTCTCATAGGTTCTAGGATATATTTTCCCCCTCCTAAAATTTATTTTTTTTTTCGTTTTTCTGTTTTGAAAATTTTATAAACAAAAGTATTTATAAAAATAAATTTGTTGTAGCCGTACACTGAAGCAATAGTTATATAATTCCCGCGCATTGAGTTGGCTCTTCTACACTTCTACTTCTCCTTAAGTCGTATGCAGAACAGGTAAATTCCGAGTCGGAATTTTTCCAAAGGAACCGTTCCATACTCGGAACTACTAGAAATCGTTCCACACCGAATGCTGAGATTGTCTAAACGGAACTATGAACACGTTTTTGTGTATTACGTGAAAAGCCGTATTCACAAATAATACACAATGTACTGTACACCGTACTCCCTTCTGATTTTGAAGTAAATAAAAATGTTCCACAAGTTTTTAGGAATGATAAAAATTAGTTTTGAGTATTTCAAATTTATATTTTTATTACAGGTCATAAATACAGCTGTCTCTTGATAATCCGACAGGTATGAGACCAAAGGGTGTCGGATTACCAAAAGTGTCCGGATTACCGAAAGTGATTACATATTTGGCATTGTTTTGCTAGCAGTAGCCTACAGTATTCTCTACTCCAACTGTTCGAACAGAACTGCTCACGGAAAACACACGAAATATGTGTCATCGTGTAAGAATTGGGTGGGGGGATTCACATCGCGACATGCTTTTGTGCAAGCAGACACATAACGGGGACGGGTACCTTGACGGGGGGTGCGTCGGACTACTGAGCATGTCGAATTACAAAACGTCGGACCATAAAGGGACAGCTGTACTTGCTTTTTATTAGTAATTTATAATTATGACAAATATGTAAGTTGCAAGTAAACACATTTTATTTATTACAGATAGTCCTATATAACCCGACGCTGCCCAGGCGAAAAATAAAATCAAACGTTAAAATGAACGTTATTTTAGCTAACCGTTGTTATGTTTATCACGAAGTGTCAAGAGAATCAGAGGATAAGAAGGATAAATCAGAGAGAGATGTAGTGTCCAGGGGCCGTATTCTGGTCACTGTCTCTGGTCTCTCGTCTCTCGCAAGCCGATCGCTGATTGACTAATTCAAATGATTAGCCAATCAGCGACCGGCTTGTGAGAGACGAGAGACCAGAGACAGTGACCAGAATATGGCTCCAGATTTCATACCGTTAATAATAATTATTATGCATTGCTTACTTATATAACAATGTAGTATACTTAAGTTATCATAGTGTCAAGGGAATGACAATAAAGGTAATGGGTGAAGACTTCCAGGTTTTATATTAGGTTGAATTTTTCACAGCGTCCTAGAGAATAAGTATAAAAAGTTTTGGTGCAAATCGGTCATAGCGTTTAAAAGTGTATTGAGAACAGACAGAGATTCTATTTTATACATATAGACTATGATGTTGACAGTAATGTGATTTCATGTTTCACTTTCACTATTCCGTTTCCAAATACAAAGAATATATTCTATTAGTTGATTGTATTCAGCGAAACTTATTCTAGACAGTTTTAACACATTCCAATTCCAGAAGGAAACAATTCAAATTCTACCTGTAGAATGCTCGCATGGACATTCGAAGAGGGACAAACGGGATAATTGCCCCTCCCTGGAATAGAGTAAAAATTTCTACAAATTATAAACGTAAAAGTGATTGAGATATGTAACACTTTGTCTATCTTAAAAAAGTCCAAAAAACTAAACAGTTGAATAAAACTAATCGTCTCCAAGCATTTTCATCCCTGAAAAACTTTCGGCGGATGTCTACGTAAGCAGGCACTGTACAAATTTGGAAAACGTGTTATTTGCGTTTATGATGAACTGTAGGGGCGCTGCGTCTTCACAAAATCGCTACGCTATCTAAACTGAATCTTATTTCACAGTATAATGTTATAATTGTAGTGGTTTAGCAAGAGATTTTATACCAGGCGAGCAATTACGTAATGTATCCTGTTAGCAATAATGCGGAATTGTCGAAAAAATTAATAATTTTCAATATCAAAACTTTGCTAAGTTTGATTTTTAATATTATCTTGTTATGCTCTGAATACATCTACATAAAAAATTATGTACAGTATATACTATATACTGTATATTAGCCATGTAATTGTACTATCATAATCTAAAGGAAAGAATATTTAGAACATTTTAGAATATTTAGAACGCCTTGCATTTTGTAACGTTTTGACCAATTAATACCGTATTTACTCGTATAATTGCGCATTTTTTTCCAAAAAATCGTGACAAAAAGTCTAGATGTCTGGAGAAACAAATTTGGTAATGCAACCGGTGAATCGTTTTGCTTATTTTGCTAGTGGTAAATTTCGCTTATCAACAGGACTATTTTGCTTAATGAAAGGGCATCTATAATCGATAGTTACGAGCAATATTATTTAAACATTTTAGTGTAACTAATTTTGTGAAAATAAAGATAAATAAAGGCAGTTAAATATACAAATGGCTGATGGTAATCGTTATATCTCTGTATTAACTTGCCACTCAGTTTCAGCTATTGGTCAATTAGCAGTTTTTTTCACTTTTAATTCAAATTAAACAAAGTAGAGACGTCTTATTTTCATTTAATTAGTTAATTCATAATAAAATAAATTGTCTGCAATTTGTAGTAATTTACCTGATATACAAATAAAAGATTAAAAAAAATTATAATAATAAAGAAAAAATATTAATACCGCGTAGACTTGTTAACTGAGAGTTGCCATGTTGAATGGTAAAATTTGTTAATTATGTAATAAATTTAAAAAATGGGTGCATGGATTATTCGAGTAAATACAGTAATAGAATCCGTTCCAATCGTCAGTTACGTTCGTAAACTTCTCATTATACTGTAACTTGTTTGTCGGGACAAAATGGTTGAAAACTTGTATTAGGTTCCCGTGTTACTTTAACAACTACAATTTGCAGAGCAACAAAAAACTTAGCTTTTTCTGTTACAATTTATCTTAATATTTTACTGTTACATTTTTATACGTTTATGTAATTTTTACATCATTTTGATTTGATAAGCTTGTTTAATTAAATAATTGAATAATTATAACTTTCTTATTAAATTTACCAGTAAAGAAAGATCCAGACTTTGTGGGCCTTGGTTTGGGTTTTTGTTCCCATGTGAATATACATATATAGTATATTTGTACCTTGATCCAAAGGATTTGGGGACAAGTCTGTAGTAAAAAAGCAATGTAAATTGTAAATTGTATTTTTTATCTTCGAGATAAAACCTGGGAGCTTGAATATAAAGAAAATACTAGATATTATTTTGAGTAATGCCATGAAAAAGAAAAAAACTTATAAGACTCTCCTAGCACTTCAATAAATAAGGTTGGTGAGGGTCCAGATATATTTGCAAAACAGTATTTTCTTCTTTTAACAGCACAAAAAAGGACTAATTAAAAAGAAATTCATTGCTTGAAAGAAAATAAACAAATTTTATATTTTATGAAACGAATTTAAATAATATACTATATGCGCCATCTATGAGAGGTATCTGAAACAACAACAATCATTGTTTCCTATTTCCAACGCAGTTATATTAATAGCTTGAATTCAGAACATTCAAAGCTATTTCAGAATATTTTTCGAAATAAGTCTTATATTTTTATAATAAAAAAACTAAATTAAAACGGATCTTCGATAACTCTACTTATTTAAAACGAAATAACGCCGTAGTAAACTACAACGTTATTGGTTAATTTCTATAGCAAACGATCACGTTTAGTAAACTAACCTTTCGCTTGCTTCGAGACACGACATCCTCTGGTGGCAAATTCCTTCGGAAGAAATACATAATATAAGATATTTGGAGACATTTTTGAAGTTGAAAAATTATTCTTATAGGATAAAATTACTATTAAAATTATATTTTATTATACAAAATTCAATTAATTTTTGCAGTTTTAAAAACTTTTAATAAAATTAGAAGTATACAAAGCCGTAATGAATATATTGAATCGGATATTCAATGAGAGACAGAACCGGACGTATTCGGTCCTATCCATGAAAAATTCCTGAAGCAATGGTCACACCTAGCGATTTCAGCCGCGCAGGTAACTGGAACTGCAACGAGCACGATTTGCACGCGTCTTGTCGTGGTCACATTGTTCGTTGGCGTTGCAACTCAGATACACGTGAGCTTATAATAAAATAATAATAATATATAACATCCACTTCGTCTGTTATTTTTTTTTCTTTAATGTGAAAGAATATTGTCGTTACTAAACTAAAAACAATAGTCATTTTACACCCAGAAATCTAAAAATGATACTTGCAATCAATGGCGAGACTTTCGCTTATCTCACGCCATGCCTGTACTTTTCTATCTTTTCTTCGATAAAACACAAAATTAAAATTCCACAGGCATTCGTGAGCCCAATAAGCTCGATTAAAACAATACGTTAAATCTGAATGGTTAAGTGAAATGCTTTCTAAAATATTAGGCTTTTACCGTACTGTTGGAAACGTAGTACTGATTGCATTGTGAAATGGACATATCCGTAGCTACAGTGAGCTATGAGGTGGCTAAGTCAGTAGTGTCCATATGCAGTATATATATAATACAGATGACTGCCGTAGAACGCGGGGGCTACGTTCCGCGTTATAGGAAATTGCGTTATACCAGACATGCATTATCAGACAATTTTATGCAAGAATAAACTAGACTCTGAGTTCCAGCACTGATCGTATATTGCTTTAAATAATGGGTTAGAAATAGCTACAAACATATTTCATGAAAATTGATCAGTCAACAGAGCTTTCTACGTTATTTAAAAGAAAATTAAATAATTGTCTATCCCCATATTTTCAAGCTAAAAATGATCTGGAAAAAGAACCGTGTATAAACAACGAGAATAATAAAGATGAAATTATGGACTCTTCCAGTGATGAATCTGTAGAGCCAATATTAACAAGACGTTGTTGTTGAAACTTCGGAGAAATGTGAAATAGTGAAGTATTTTTAGTTTTATATTTGTTCTCATTAAACGTTAAATAAAAACAGTTTACCCTTACATCTTTAAATGTGCATACTATTTTTTTTATAAATCTTTATATCTTTTATAACTATGGTATAGCTTTACTGTGTATATATAGGCCTAAACAATAGTTAAGTGTATGTATTCTGCGTTTCTATACAAAAAGTCCGTTATACGTGACTGTTTATAGCGTTGTATGAGTACTACAGTAGAGCGTCGTTTATCCGAAGGTCGGTTGTCCGAAGGAATTCCAGTCGACAAATTTAAATTTTCGCCAGTGCTGTGGCGCTGTAATCTTTGGCTATGTCTTCGGCTACTCAAATATTTTACGTTTTTGATACTAAATTAACTTCTGAAGTATAATTTTTTATTGTTTTTATATNTGTCATTTTGCTAACGAAATCAGAACTAAAGGTGAATTAAACAATAAACCGGTGAACGAAATTAAATTTCAGCATTCTATTGGATGATCATATAAGGAAACTCAATATTTATCGAATCAGTCTAAACAAGTTACTTTCTTTATGGTATATATCTATAATAAATTTTAAAAAAATCTATTTCCGGTCTATAATTCTCAGATTTATTGTTGTGATAATTGTTTTTGAAAACATTATTTAATTATCACTTTTATAATAGCTACGAAAATTTTATATCTGTGACTTACAATTTTATTGAGTTAAAGAAAAAACCATGTATCACTTATGAAACATATAATAGTAAGAATATGGAGAACTTTTAGCGGATCAAAAACAACTGATACTTTTCTCGTCTGTTTTATTATTGTTATTATAAAAAAAATTCATACGCATAAAATATTATCAAATTGTATTTGAATGATATTTTAAAATATTTTTTGTAATTCGAATTCGTCCCATTGACTTTGTCTAGCGGGGAAGGGAGCCAAGAAATATTTTCGTAATTACTTCGATATTAATAGTAAGTCTGTTCGATTGGAAGGGGTAATGCACATTTTTACGCAAATTTGACGTCATTCCTTAGGAGTTTTCATTGTAACACAGACTTTAAAATGTTCACTGTCTGAACCAATTGAACAGACCGAGTTTATTTACTGTATTGTGTATAAGTGAGTGAAGTACAATAATTATTTTATAAAACTTTAAATTCAGAACATTATTGAAAGTAGAAAAGTACAAAAGTAGAAAAATTCTTAATCATCTTATTTATATTTTTATCATATTTTCAAACATAGAAAACATTTCATTTATATTTTTCTTGTCAAAAAGACCATAGAATCTATTACTTTTCAACCTTCTCACTAAAGATTATTATTGTAAGGATATAGTTGTTGATGCGTTGCAATTGCGATCTGTGACCACTCGTATACGATTATGTCTGTTATAAGATAAAATATACATCTTTATATGTAATAAAAAATATAAAAATTTCTATTTTATAACTCGTAATAAACGCACCGCTTAATCAATTTATGGATATTGGATAATCCAGACATAAATTGTAATAGCAAGAATAGAAAGTTGCAAGCAATTGAGACCTTACTAAAGAACTATTAAATAGCATTAAAAAAAAAATAGTAAAATAAATTCTAAAAGCTGGTTTTTTGTTATGTTACTATATTTTATAGCTTGCTTATTCTCTTTAGTAAATCCTTTTCTCACAATATATTCTTATAGATTTTTCCGGTTGGCATCATTTTCGATTGGAGATAGCGGTTTAGTATTGGCGTTTTGTGGATACAATATAGTTACTTTTTATTTTCTAAGTTTTCCTTTATATACAACAATAAAGCACCAATGCGTTGTCGATAACTTATATTGAACTAACTAGTGATATGGTCGTATCGTAATTTATCATTACTGGTCTTCTAACTAAATTTAACACAGAAGCGTAACTGTTATTATATTTAAAATTTCTATAAATCTTAAAAATTACTATTAATTTTATTTCTAACAATTGTTGGATCTTTCTGGATAACCTAAATTGTTTTTGATAAATAACATAATAGAACTACTTACGGATAACAAAGTGCTCTCTACTGATTTCATTCCATTCGCAATTGCTCTGTCGATTGATAATCAATATCTTAACTTTGCTCAGAACCATTTAACTTTGAAATAATATTTCGATTGATGGCCCTAAATTTATTTTTCTCGTTTGTTAGAGCAAGCAAAATTTTAATTATTGATTAATATACGCTTAAATATTATTATATATCATATTATTTTATGACAAATTCAATCGTATTTATTAATTATCAAGATAGAGAGAACTGCTTTTAATATTTTAGAAATCATCACACGTCTATCCCTTTAAAATTTAAAACAACAAGTCTGTAAAAATGTAGTCAAGCAAAATAAAAACTAGTCTTTTAACAATTCTTTTTCAATACGACAGTAATTGCAAACAGTAGTGTAACCAGGTGAACAACTCCCTTATCTTTGTAAATAAATAAAGAAAGCATTAAATTAGTACACGAAAAAGATTTTAATGTGTAAACGCACGTATACACATTGTATACAATATCTAAGAGATTTTTTCTTCATTCATAGAGCTAGTGGTCATATCCACAATGATACAGTGGTGAATGTACTGTAACTTCACTATTTATAATGCTCAACTGAAATGTTCACGAAAATGAACATTTCAGTGGAGATAGCAAGTTTTAATGAGCCTTTAAAGAATTTTCATTTGAGCAATTTCATTTATATATTAATATATTTTTGTTATAATATGTCATTACTAAAACAAACTAAAGAAAAACTTGCGAGAGGCAAAATCACCCCAAGACGGAAACTTATTAAAGCCAAAAATTGCATGTATTTCGGCATTGGAATCACTTTCTCCCCACAAAATAACCTGTATAATTTGGAATCCATGAAACGCGAACGCAAAACTGTGTGTTATACTTCTGTTATTAATTGACGTTAATTAGAACTAGTGAAGTAAAGAAAATTAAGCAAATATTGAATCGAAAAGAGTGATTAAAAAACACATTAGGAATAAAATCAAGTGAATGGAACGCCGATACACGAACTGTAATCATAGTGGTGCCTCGTACTTCGAATTTAATTCTTTTCAGGAAGCCGTTCGAACTTTGAATCATCCGAAGTCCGAATCAATTCTTCCTATTAGAAATAATTTAAAATGAATTCATTCCCAGACTTTAAACAATATCCACTTGTTGCTTCCACACACTTCTCATAAGCTATGGTTAATGTAGAAAAGACTATACAGTATTGTCTTAAAAAGAAAGATTTTTCGTATTTTTAACAGCTGTCGTTACTTAACTGTTTTAATAGATGTGTAATTTAATTATAACAATTGTTAACCTTAACTCATTATTGCTAATGTAAGATTGTAATGTTTGTTTAGAAACTTATTTTAAACCTTTTATTTCACATTTTGTTTTAATAAAATCAAGTTCAAATGCTTGTTTGTTATATTTTTTTACGACAACGCGATGCATGAACGATATGCCAAGGATGAATGCGTCCAGTGATGACTTTGGGAAAAAAGGCCTAGTTTAGATGTTACTAGTGTGAAGCAAATCTGCAAAATACCACCTGACCAGCTTGGCAAGGCACGAACCACGAGCAATTACCAGTGTTGAGTGGTTTTATACACTCGGGCACTGGTGGACAAAGTTGAAATATCTTTAGATTAAAAGCATATGAAGCATATTATTCTCTGAGTTTCCGACAGGATACAATACCATACAAATAGTATTTTAAACGAAAGATTCACCCTCACAGTAAATCTGTGAGGGTCGAATTATAATTACTTGTATACCAAAAATATAATTCATAAACTGTAGTTTGTCATAAAATTTAACATAAATTGAATTTCAAAGTTTCATTTATCAGTAATTTACATAAATATAATTACCTGTTTAGAAAAGGGCAACGTTTCAAGTTATCAATTCAAGCTGAAGCTCTATCTATAATTTAATTAATAGTTGCTCTTGAATAAAAGCGTTTTCTATTAAAATAATTTGAATAGTTTCCTGTTGAAATATATTCTGTTACGATAGTATATCGTAACAGAATATATTTAAATTTCACACTTTTTTAAATTTTCCACTTTAAAGTCAAATAAACGAGTCTAATCGACGTAAAAGAATATAACTTTGAGGAAAAATAATTTAATAGTATATTAGAATATCAATTAAAGAGCGGGATAATACAAAGCGAAGCATAACGTGTCAATAAGCGGATTGCAGAACAATTTGGACAGCTTATCAGATTTATTTCATGGGAATTTATTGTTTGATAGCGCAGATTCTATATTAAAATTGAGTAAGCGAATAACTAAATTAAATATCGAAATATTTGAGGCCAAATTTCTTGATTTGTACGTAATGTCAGCTTCTTTTGATTTTGAAATACTGTATATATTATTTTATTATATTTACATTAAAAGGCCAAAAAGTGATTTTTATCGGAAATGAAATGGTGCGCATTAAAAATGAATCTATCGCCAAGTCCCGTTTTTCGGAGTTTTAGCTTCATAATAATAATTTCGGGCTACATAACATCGAGGGCAAAGCTTAAATTTTACAGAATTAATTATAAAGCAATTATAAAGAAATCTGAAGTCGTATTTTGCACATAGATTTTAATAAAATTATAAGAAGAATAAAAACGCTTATATGATGTTACATAATAAAGTTAAACATTTTCATAATAGGAATAAGTGGAAGTCACTATGAAATTGAGATAATTTTCTGCTGACAGAATTTCTATCCGTTGTTAAAGTTGTTCGCTCAGACTCTCGAATGTTTCATATTTTCCATAAATAAATGAAAAAGTAATGAAAATGTTACTAATATCGGCCTCTTCCCGTTAACTGCCATGTCACCAACACTCCGTCCTTTGATACGAACGCAGCCGATGCCATTTCTTGTCTTCTGTTGTCGCCTCCAATTAAATCGCTATCTGTAAGATTAATCTGTATTAATTTTTCTTGATGAGAAATATTGAGGACAGAAAAAATTTCTTCTTGTAAACATTGGCGCCAACGACTTTTTATCTGATCGACTATAGCATCGAGCCAATCGTATTTTCTCAAAATGGTGGCACAATCCCGAATCAAGTCCTTGCACTTCAGTACGACTTTCAGTTTGTCTAAATCTTCTTGCCAAATATCTAAAATATTGTCATCGTTATCTGCAATATATAAAATAATCGATTTCAATTCACTACATCGAAGTTGATTTTGTATTTCTGGTAACTTTTTAGTAATTACATTATAAAAAGTTTGGCAAATTCTTTTTATCATGTAAGTCATATAAGAAAGTGTAATTTCTCTATTATAACAACGAGATACAAGCAAATTAGCAGCTGCGATGGAAATGCATAAGACCAACCCTTCTGGTCCTGCTGTTTCTCTATTGTATTCGCAGCTTGTGTTATCTATAATCAATGGGCATAGACAGCCATTAAATCCTAAAGGAAAAAGATTTTCAAAATGAGCAATTTTAAGAAATCGAACGTAATAAACTGGATCTATATTTGGAAATTTTCTAGCGCGTAAATCTCTCGCTGCACCACCACCCAATGCTGCTAATGCTTTCCTCGAAGAATTAGAAAGATCGTCATTGCTCGTAACATTAATCTGAGGATTTTTTCTCCGAAACAAACCTACATCGTAAATCCAACGTCGAAACAAAATAGCAGGATGATGATATTCATCTCGATCTCCGTAAGACCATTGAAGCATCCCGACGTACGAACGAAATCGTTTGCTGTCGACTCGAATCCACTCTTCTCCATTTTCTAAAGAACAATGATGTTTTGCATCGTGAGGTAACTTTGCAGCATTATGAAGGAGGTTAATGAACCAAGTCCTTTCATTTTCTGCTGAAGGAACATCGTCTATCCATTGCCAAATTCCTTCGCACCAATTAAATGCTAATCGAATCCATAAACTAGGAACATTGGTGACTTCGTATAATTTTTGGCAGGTGCTTCCTAAATTTATCAGATCGAATGGACAAGTTAATAAAGTACAAATCTGATGAAGTATTAATTCCGGTAGATCTAAAATACTACAATTACTCATTTCTTGAGTAAATTTTGAAATCTTGCTTTTTAATCCAACTTTTATTTTCTTTCCCCTGAAAAAGTTCAATATTTAATATAGAAAATCTAGTATTTAAAATAAAATAAAATGATCTCTGAATACATTTTACAGTTTGCAATAATTAATAATCTACTTGTTTTCTACTAAACATATATTTAGTAAAAATCCTATACTTTTAATACGGTTGAGAAATCATTACAATTGTGCAAAATAGATAATGAATTAGATATATTTATTAAAAAGTAATTAAAGTGGGAGCAAGAGCTCTCTCATAGGTTCTAGGATATATTTTCCCCCTCCTAAAATTTATTTTTTTTTTCGTTTTTCTGTTTTGAAAATTTTATAAACAAAAGTATTTATAAAAATAAATTTGTTGTAGCCGTACACTGAAGCAATAGTTATATAATTCCCGCGCATTGAGTTGGCTCTTCTACACTTCTACTTCTCCTTAAGTCGTATGCAGAACAGGTAAATTCCGAGTCGGAATTTTTCCAAAGGAACCGTTCCATACTCGGAACTACTAGAAATCGTTCCACACCGAATGCTGAGATTGTCTAAACGGAACTATGAACACGTTTTTGTGTATTACGTGAAAAGCCGTATTCACAAATAATACACAATGTACTGTACACCGTACTCCCTTCTGATTTTGAAGTAAATAAAAATGTTCCACAAGTTTTTAGGAATGATAAAAATTAGTTTTGAGTATTTCAAATTTATATTTTTATTACAGGTCATAAATACAGCTGTCTCTTGATAATCCGACAGGTATGAGACCAAAGGGTGTCGGATTACCAAAAGTGTCCGGATTACCGAAAGTGATTACATATTTGGCATTGTTTTGCTAGCAGTAGCCTACAGTATTCTCTACTCCAACTGTTCGAACAGAACTGCTCACGGAAAACACACGAAATATGTGTCATCGTGTAAGAATTGGGTGGGGGGATTCACATCGCGACATGCTTTTGTGCAAGCAGACACATAACGGGGACGGGTACCTTGACGGGGGGTGCGTCGGACTACTGAGCATGTCGAATTACAAAACGTCGGACCATAAAGGGACAGCTGTACTTGCTTTTTATTAGTAATTTATAATTATGACAAATATGTAAGTTGCAAGTAAACACATTTTATTTATTACAGATAGTCCTATATAACCCGACGCTGCCCAGGCGAAAAATAAAATCAAACGTTAAAATGAACGTTATTTTAGCTAACCGTTGTTATGTTTATCACGAAGTGTCAAGAGAATCAGAGGATAAGAAGGATAAATCAGAGAGAGATGTAGTGTCCAGGGGCCGTATTCTGGTCACTGTCTCTGGTCTCTCGTCTCTCGCAAGCCGATCGCTGATTGACTAATTCAAATGATTAGCCAATCAGCGACCGGCTTGTGAGAGACGAGAGACCAGAGACAGTGACCAGAATATGGCTCCAGATTTCATACCGTTAATAATAATTATTATGCATTGCTTACTTATATAACAATGTAGTATACTTAAGTTATCATAGTGTCAAGGGAATGACAATAAAGGTAATGGGTGAAGACTTCCAGGTTTTATATTAGGTTGAATTTTTCACAGCGTCCTAGAGAATAAGTATAAAAAGTTTTGGTGCAAATCGGTCATAGCGTTTAAAAGTGTATTGAGAACAGACAGAGATTCTATTTTATACATATAGACTATGATGTTGACAGTAATGTGATTTCATGTTTCACTTTCACTATTCCGTTTCCAAATACAAAGAATATATTCTATTAGTTGATTGTATTCAGCGAAACTTATTCTAGACAGTTTTAACACATTCCAATTCCAGAAGGAAACAATTCAAATTCTACCTGTAGAATGCTCGCATGGACATTCGAAGAGGGACAAACGGGATAATTGCCCCTCCCTGGAATAGAGTAAAAATTTCTACAAATTATAAACGTAAAAGTGATTGAGATATGTAACACTTTGTCTATCTTAAAAAAGTCCAAAAAACTAAACAGTTGAATAAAACTAATCGTCTCCAAGCATTTTCATCCCTGAAAAACTTTCGGCGGATGTCTACGTAAGCAGGCACTGTACAAATTTGGAAAACGTGTTATTTGCGTTTATGATGAACTGTAGGGGCGCTGCGTCTTCACAAAATCGCTACGCTATCTAAACTGAATCTTATTTCACAGTATAATGTTATAATTGTAGTGGTTTAGCAAGAGATTTTATACCAGGCGAGCAATTACGTAATGTATCCTGTTAGCAATAATGCGGAATTGTCGAAAAAATTAATAATTTTCAATATCAAAACTTTGCTAAGTTTGATTTTTAATATTATCTTGTTATGCTCTGAATACATCTACATAAAAAATTATGTACAGTATATACTATATACTGTATATTAGCCATGTAATTGTACTATCATAATCTAAAGGAAAGAATATTTAGAACATTTTAGAATATTTAGAACGCCTTGCATTTTGTAACGTTTTGACCAATTAATACCGTATTTACTCGTATAATTGCGCATTTTTTTCCAAAAAATCGTGACAAAAAGTCTAGATGTCTGGAGAAACAAATTTGGTAATGCAACCGGTGAATCGTTTTGCTTATTTTGCTAGTGGTAAATTTCGCTTATCAACAGGACTATTTTGCTTAATGAAAGGGCATCTATAATCGATAGTTACGAGCAATATTATTTAAACATTTTAGTGTAACTAATTTTGTGAAAATAAAGATAAATAAAGGCAGTTAAATATACAAATGGCTGATGGTAATCGTTATATCTCTGTATTAACTTGCCACTCAGTTTCAGCTATTGGTCAATTAGCAGTTTTTTTCACTTTTAATTCAAATTAAACAAAGTAGAGACGTCTTATTTTCATTTAATTAGTTAATTCATAATAAAATAAATTGTCTGCAATTTGTAGTAATTTACCTGATATACAAATAAAAGATAAAAAAAAATAATAATAATAAAGAAAAAATATTAATACCGCGTAGACTTGTTAACTGAGAGTTGCCATGTTGAATGGTAAAATTTGTTAATTATGTAATAAATTTAAAAAATGGGTGCATGGATTATTCGAGTAAATACAGTAATAGAATCCGTTCCAATCGTCAGTTACGTTCGTAAACTTCTCATTATACTGTAACTTGTTTGTCGGGACAAAATGGTTGAAAACTTGTATTAGGTTCCCGTGTTACTTTAACAACTACAATTTGCAGAGCAACAAAAAACTTAGCTTTTTCTGTTACAATTTATCTTAATATTTTACTGTTACATTTTTATACGTTTATGTAATTTTTACATCATTTTGATTTGATAAGCTTGTTTAATTAAATAATTGAATAATTATAACTTTCTTATTAAATTTACCAGTAAAGAAAGATCCAGACTTTGTGGGCCTTGGTTTGGGTTTTTGTTCCCATGTGAATATACATATATAGTATATTTGTACCTTGATCCAAAGGATTTGGGGACAAGTCTGTAGTAAAAAAGCAATGTAAATTGTAAATTGTATTTTTTATCTTCGAGATAAAACCTGGGAGCTTGAATATAAAGAAAATACTAGATATTATTTTGAGTAATGCCATGAAAAAGAAAAAAACTTATAAGACTCTCCTAGCACTTCAATAAATAAGGTTGGTGAGGGTCCAGATATATTTGCAAAACAGTATTTTCTTCTTTTAACAGCACAAAAAAGGACTAATTAAAAAGAAATTCATTGCTTGAAAGAAAATAAACAAATTTTATATTTTATGAAACGAATTTAAATAATATACTATATGCGCCATCTATGAGAGGTATCTGAAACAACAACAATCATTGTTTCCTATTTCCAACGCAGTTATATTAATAGCTTGAATTCAGAACATTCAAAGCTATTTCAGAATATTTTTCGAAATAAGTCTTATATTTTTATAATAAAAAAACTAAATTAAAACGGATCTTCGATAACTCTACTTATTTAAAACGAAATAACGCCGTAGTAAACTACAACGTTATTGGTTAATTTCTATAGCAAACGATCACGTTTAGTAAACTAACCTTTCGCTTGCTTCGAGACACGACATCCTCTGGTGGCAAATTCCTTCGGAAGAAATACATAATATAAGATATTTGGAGACATTTTTGAAGTTGAAAAATTATTCTTATAGGATAAAATTACTATTAAAATTATATTTTATTATACAAAATTCAATTAATTTTTGCAGTTTTAAAAACTTTTAATAAAATTAGAAGTATACAAAGCCGTAATGAATATATTGAATCGGATATTCAATGAGAGACAGAACCGGACGTATTCGGTCCTATCCATGAAAAATTTCTGAAGCAATGGTCACACCTAGCGATTTCAGCCGCGCAGGTAACTGGAACTGCAACGAGCACGATTTGCACGCGTCTTGTCGTGGTCACATTGTTCGTTGGCGTTGCAACTCAGATACACGTGAGCTTATAATAAAATAATAATAATATATAACATCCACTTCGTCTGTTATTTTTTTTTCTTTAATGTGAAAGAATATTGTCGTTACTAAACTAAAAACAATAGTCATTTTACACCCAGAAATCTAAAAATGATACTTGCAATCAATGGCGAGACTTTCGCTTATCTCACGCCATGCCTGTACTTTTCTATCTTTTCTTCGATAAAACACAAAATTAAAATTCCACAGGCATTCGTGAGCCCAATAAGCTCGATTAAAACAATACGTTAAATCTGAATGGTTAAGTGAAATGCTTTCTAAAATATTAGGCTTTTACCGTACTGTTGGAAACGTAGTACTGATTGCATTGTGAAATGGACATATCCGTAGCTACAGTGAGCTATGAGGTGGCTAAGTCAGTAGTGTCCATATGCAGTATATATATAATACAGATGACTGCCGTAGAACGCGGGGGCTACGTTCCGCGTTATAGGAAATTGCGTTATACCAGACATGCATTATCAGACAATTTTATGCAAGAATAAACTAGACTCTGAGTTCCAGCACTGATCGTATATTGCTTTAAATAATGGGTTAGAAATAGCTACAAACATATTTCATGAAAATTGATCAGTCAACAGAGCTTTCTACGTTATTTAAAAGAAAATTAAATAATTGTCTATCCCCATATTTTCAAGCTAAAAAATGATATGGAAAAAGAACCGTGTATAAACAACGAGAATAATAAAGATGAAATTATGGACTCTTCCAGTGATGAATCTGTAGAGCCAATATTAACAAGACGTTGTTGTTGAAACTTCGGAGAGAAATGTGAAATAGTGAAGTATTTTTAGTTTTATATTTGTTCTCATTAAACGTTAAATAAAAACAGTTTACCCTTACATCTTTAAATGTGCATACTATTTTTTTGATAAATCTTTATATCTTTTATAACTATGGTATAGCTTTACTGTGTATATATAGGCCTAAACAATAGTTAAGTGTATGTATTCTGCGTTTCTATACAAAAAGTCCGTTATACGTGACTGTTTATAGCGTTGTATGAGTACTACAGTAGAGCGTCGTTTATCCGAAGGTCGGTTGTCCGAAGGAATTCCAGTCGACAAATTTAAATTTTCGCCAGTGCTGTGGCGCTGTAATCTTTGGCTATGTCTTCGGCTACTCAAATATTTTACGTTTTTGATACTAAATTAACTTCTGAAGTATAATTTTTTATTGTTTTTATATTTTTCAATATATTTATTTTGTTTGTACAAAATAAAAAAATAATTTTTAACGATACAATAGTCTTCGTAGGTTTAACATCGACGAAAATTCAACGCGAAGCGACACGCAACGGAAAAAAATTTCAACACGGGATAAATTAATATATTTTTTCGTACATAATTGGTTATCCGAAAAATAAGTTATCCGAACAACCCCAGTCCCCAATTGATTCGGATAAACGACGCTGTACTATAATCACAATTTGTTTCGTCGTGTTATAGGAGAGCGCGTTATACGAGAGTTCACTGTACTCGCTTTCGCTTAGGCTACTGTTACTTTTTTACGCTTAAACTGTAGCTAATAGGCCTAGTGCTGGCTAAAAAACAACAAAAATACCAATCATATTTTTCACTTTCTCTCTAGTTCCGCAAATTCCTGGCTACGGTTGACAGTAGATTCTTCTTTCACAAAAAAAGACACTACGCCGATCATAAAACAAAACTTTATTCCGCCGGACAAACACCTAAACTGTCTTCCTTCGTCCTCATACCCAACTTCTCTTCCCCTGCCACTTGTACTGTACGTCTGGTCACCACGATAATCAATATATAATAATAAATTTTCCGGAATGTCCATCCAATCTCAAATCTACAAGTGCGTGTGAATATGGAAACCTCAAAAAGTACAGTATACGTAGTTTTCGTGCAACACTAGGTATTTGCGTTAATTAATTAATTAAATATAAACAGTCTTGACTAGAATTCATTTATGATCTAATTCGAGAAACCAAGAGTAATTATTTAATAAAATAAATGTTTTCGCTAATATCATGTCATTGCAATATAAAGTTTACGCACACACTATAACTATGCTCATTTTGCAGAAAAATATATTCGGGTTCTAAATGGAAATTACGGAAACCTATTGAATTTAATACAGAATTATATTAAAAGGAATGTTTATCATATTGTAAGTTAAAGGAAATCACCTTTACTACAATTATATTGTTGCTTTAAATTTAAAGTAAAGATTTCTTCATACCTTTCTTTGTAATTTTAATAATTATTTTTCGATAAAGTAAGCCTATATTAAAAATGGAAAGAACGAAATAACTTCTTTCCAAGTTCTATGTATATAATTTGAAATCATATTACTTTCAAATCATAAATTTTATATTACTTAATCACTGTTTATGTATTATTTACTTATTTTTGTTCACTTTTCATTTGTTTACTGACTTATAAAATACTTACCCTATGTTAATGGATATGTTTGATCAAATAGAAACTTATTGATATATTAAACAATTTATTGAATAAGCTACCATTTTAAGTTACATATGACAAAAACAAATACATTCTACCTATCACAATTATAATATTTCCAAATGAGTTTCTGATAAGTTTCAGATTAGTAGTAATAAGACTTCATCCATTCGCACGATGATTAAAAAACACAGATTTTTTAAAAAAATCTAGATATTATCGTCATCTTCTATATCTTTACGTTGACGTTTATTTTTGTATTCTTCGTCTTCGGAAGCCATAACACTACTACCCTGTGAACCAACAGTAACATCGTATGCATGTTCTGGAAGATACTTATTCAGTAATTCATCAAAAAATTCTTCTAAGAATTTTGCAATGTCGTACAATTCGGAATCTTTCTGAAAATAATAATAACCAATTTGAAAATACCAAATTAAGAAATGCAGTAATTTAAAAAGTTATGCGTAATACTTTAAAAGATACAGCCCCCTATCTTCAGATATCTCAAGAACAGTGTGAAACTTAACATGCAAGCAGAACATTATATTCTTTATAGCACAAAACGATTGGAAAGCAAAATTTGAATCTAAAGTATTAAAACTAAACAACAAGAAAGTAATATGCATTTTCTGTGTAAAAGATTTACGACAATGATTAATTTTGCGTCTGCTTGCTTTCTACAGCAATTGCTCATGCTGGTTATAAAGTTGTTTATCAATTCTGTCGGGAGTAAAACCTTTTCTTAAACACGAGCATTTTGAATCGCCTGGAATGATTTTGGTGAGGACTGATAGGATGCAACTCGACTCCCTAGAGTAGGGGTGGAGAACCTATGGCACGCGTGCACAGTGTCACGTTGAGAGAATCAACTGGCACATAACGTGCCATATAATTTCGGTTTATCACCCATATTTTTCAATAATTCGATAGGTATATCATCTGATCACCCCTTTTTTCAGTCAGTTTCTTTACACTTAGTCCAAATATAGCATTTTTATTTCATTTTTTTAAATATTGTTATTCGACGTCCAAAACTTCGGCACGAATAATATTTTTCAACATATTTCTCACAATATGGCACGCGGAATCAAAATGGTTTGCCATCCCTACCTTAGAATATTCCACACGTTCTATAGGAATTAGGCCATTCCTTGCAATGAATATCATCAGTGTCAAGAAAGTCATTAATTAATGAGTGCAGTCACAGGTACGCAGACATTATGGTCCATGAAAATTGAAATCCGCACCTTGCACCCACAGCATCTCGGAAGTCTCACGTGGGAATTCCAAAATCTTGCCTCAAAACCTTCTTGACAATGATGTTCGTCTCATGGAATGACCCGCAAGATTTCCGGACCTAAATCCCGTAGAACATAAGTCGCGATGCTTTTTTTAAAACTCTTTCCGCCCTGTGAGCACTAAGAGGGCCTGTTTTTAGCAAGTCCATTATGGGTTCGGCCAGGATCACAATGGGCCGGCCGGGTGGTGAGGGACGGGGCCCGATATATCCGGACGGATCACCCCCCGAAAAATTCCTCGTGGATTTTTTAATAAATTAAAATCTCTTCTGAAATTCTGAATTATTAAAAATGATATATAAGTGGAATGTCACAGAACACCTTAAGGACTTATCCCAAGATAACTCGGGCAAGTTTCATAGCGTTACATAAAACTCGGGCATCAAAAATCTAAAAATGTTTTTTAGATTTTTGATGTTTTTTAAGTCTCCAAATTTTTTCATAAATTTTTTCCGATTTTAATCTACCTTTAATGACGCACGATTAATGCTTAATTGTTTTTTAATGAGATTTTTTAAAATCAAATTTAATTCATCGTTCTAAAGTTGTAGTGCACAGATTTTACTTCGGTAAAGTTAAAGCTACTTTCTGATGTCAAAAACGACCTCCAATAGTTTTTTAATTGATAGATTTTATTATATATACGTTTAATTAAGTCGGGGGGGTCGGGAATCGCATTATAAAACGTAATTTTTGAAAAATATTTAAAAATATACGGCCAGCTAGTATTCACCCTACTTTAAACCCTTCTCCTCCTGAGACTTCTATGAGAATGTCCCGGGAAATCCAACACCAGCTGTAAACACAATGACTCATCAGTGTCAAATTTCGCAGAAAGGCGAGACAATGGAAAATAGTTTAAAACTTTTTCTTCAAAATTAATGCATTTCTTTCTTTTTTTTCAGTTTTAAATATTTTTTATGTTTAATTACATTAATATTAAAAATTGCTGTAAACCCAAAGAGTTAATTAAACGTACTTGGTTGAACGTGTAGCAATTTCTGAAGATGAGTCTTACGTCAGCCAAAAACTCTTCCACATCTCGATAATGGTTAAAATGACTTGGTGCTAATTTACTTCTGACAGTAGACATGTCCATCGGTTTTGTAATAACTTTGTAATAGTTAGGTACCTAAAAATAGAGAAAAAAATTAATTACGTATCGTAAAATTATATACAGATCTCGATTTTTTGTAACAAAGGTTTACGTAATTTTTGATTAATAAATAAATGATAAATTAAGAAAATCTAAATTTTATTTAGGTCAGGAAAAATAATTTTATTTAATGTAATATGAGTGAATACGGTATAAATGAAGGTTAGAACTTACTTCTCGAGAAATCGGTTCGTGAAATGGAGGACTAGATTCGTGGCATAATAATTCTAAAAGAATTCTTTCGCATATCTATAAAAATAAAATGATAAAATTAACAAGTAAATATTTGAAGATTTATTACTATAATTAATCAAGCAACACTCTTGTTTATTTCTAACAAATGATATTTTGTGGTAAAATTGTGAATTTTTTCGTGAAAAAATTTTGATATGTTGTTATTTTCAAATAAAATCAAATTTGTTAACTATTGTTAATTTTCCAATTTATTATTATTCAATATAATATATCATATTAATAATTGCCCTGAAAAATAAAGAAATTAAAATCGTAAAATCAAACCCCATTTCACTTATTTCACGAATTGATAATTTTAATTCCTTTCTTTGTTCATTCTTTAGTCTTAAAAATTTCTACTTAGAATTAATAATTTTAAAAAGTTGTATATAAAATGTATTTTTAAATAAGTTATTCTTACCAAAAGTTCCCTTCCACAGAGTCCAACCGAATTTTTTCTTTTTGTTCCATTATTATCATCCGGAACGGGAGAATTGACGACATCCATACACATTAAACATTTCCAATCTTCACTGCATGAAGAATATATTTTAATTAATATAAATTTAAAATATATTTTGCAAAACAGATATAGAAATAATAATCCTTTAGAGTAATAAATATTTTCAAGTTTTACAGTATTGTTTGTCATTATCTAGAATTAAATTTCTTCCAAACTTTCCTGAATTTTGAGTTGTCTTATTTGCTCTTGTTTCATTAATTATTTCACTTCATTACGCAAAATAATTAATAAACAAAAATTAATATTGCTATTGGTAATTGTATTCACTTCCTTTATACTGCTGTCAGCAGTAATAAACCTCGCATCAGCAAAAATTGTCAAAATTGAGTTTTATGTTAAAAGAGACCTCTCTACACTTGTTTCGTGAAAAACTACCAAAAGTTAAATAATTAGAAAATGGTAATATACCCTCGTATGCACAAAATTTTACAGTCACACTTAGTAAGAACTTCATAACTGATTTTATATTTAATAAAAACATTATGGTATGTTCACATTGCTGAATGTCAGATACGATATTTTGTTAAGTACGCTTACAGATACGAGGTATCATTTAAGGACTTCCATCATCAAATGGAGCTGTCACTAAAGAAGGGGAACATATGACTTTAATATGTATAATCCGGAAACTAAAAAAAAAAAAAAAATCAGAAGCTTTAAAACTTGTAGAGGACAGCATATTTTGCATTACAAAACAATATATAATACACAAAGAAAAAATATTTGAATTAAACTTTTTTCAAACCAGTAAAATCAAAAACGGAATTACCTTCCTTGTTTATATTCTGGTGTATCATAAAAATGACCATGAGCCATCTCATGATACATTAGAATATAAACAAGATATTTTAAAGAACTTTATTCTCACAAGTCAGTAACAAAATTATTTTGGGAAAACATACCTCTACAAGAATACTTTTATATTGACAGCAGAAAATATAACTTAGATGTTTGTATTCTTAAAATTTAAGAGTTACTTTCGTTTATTATGTTCAAATAGTCTTGTATATTTAATTCTTGACAAATTCGTTTACTATTTACATTTCTAAACAACTAATACAATCTCTTTAGTATTACTAAAGGAATAGGTAGAAAAAACATTGTATCTGCAGAGATACGGTGTTTTTATTTAATATTAATTTCATTTTGTCATTTTTTTTATTTTGTTGTCTGCATTAATTAACTACAAATGCTTAATATTGCATGTAGGTATATATATATATAATATAAAATAGAAATGTGAATAAAGATTAAAAATGAAAGTGTTTTATTGAACACTACTGTAGTATTAAATTATAATATTAATAATAATAACCAAGTTTACAATGCTACAATGTTTATTATGAAATTAGAAACTTAGTGAATAAATTAATTTCAAATATATCTAATTACCTAGGAGTAGAATTCAAAGGCGGGACATGACAGAATAAATGGAATACACGTGGACAGTTTCCACAACACAAAAGAACTCCACCATCGTGACAAACAGCACACCAATCTTCATTCGGATCTTCTTGATTAGACGGTCCATTCTTTCTTCCGATAGTATAATTATCTAATTTGTAATAGCACGATGAAAATTTTTAAAGAAAATTATTCCATTTAAAATTAAAAATAAGTTCTTTGGCATATCAAATGAATAGACCAATCAAGATATAAATCCAAATCCTGCTTAGAAAAAAGTTTTTAAATGATATAGGTATTTATTGTAAGGCAAATAATCATCTAATAATATAGTAATATCATTGTTAAGATTATCTTATATGTTAATATGAGATTATAAGTCTAATTTTAAAAGTCAGAGTTTACAATAACTGTCACAGAAATGGTAAATACCTTACGGACCATTCTGTCTGGTACTTTTTGCAATTAAACGACGGAAAAATACAAATTTCATTCAAATGTAATTAAAATCAGCCTTTGAAGCTATTTATAATATGTTTGATATGTTTGCCTGTCGTGTCTCACCATGGCTTGTCAAGCGCAAGGGCTTGGCTGCCCGATACATAATCACCTTCTCTTCAGAAGGTGCCCGTGATTTCTTTGGTCCTGTCCTGTACATATAAACGTAAATAGCAAATAAACGAGTAATGTGTTAAAGACTTGTATCTATTTCCCTCCTCAGACACGATTCAGTAAGATTCGCGGAAATCTCACAAAGTTCAATTCGATCTTCCTTAATCTTATCCCAAAGATCGCCCTTTGTCTTTCGAAATAGTGTAGATTCGACACCGAATAGATGAATGGCGTTCCTTCAGTGCCTTTCAGTTTGGTTCGACAAACGATCTCAAGCCCATTAGTGGCCGAATGGACTCCATCTCCACTCATAGCGGCTGGAAGTTCACGCCTCGATTGGAGAGGCTGGCAGCTTGGCGTTTTCCGGTTTTTCTCCTTGCAGATGACGCCTAAATAAGGGCCAACTTCCCATAAAAGTCCTCGCGGAACGCATTCTATCTCCCTTCGTGTCTTTTCCGGCCGTCTTCTATAAGGCCAGCTCTTCCGTCGCCTTGCGATCTATCTCCTGTCTCTCTTCTCTTCGGAGTAAAAGCGAACAGCAATACACCCCTCTATGAGAAAGGAAAGGAAAGATTTCAAGACATCTCCATGAAAAGAAATTTTAATGATTCAGATTTGAGAATATCCAGGCCATTCAATTCTCCTCCACAGTGCTTTCAATGATTTAAAGCATCGTCGAAGTTGAAGGAATTTGTTAGACATATTATTATATAAATGGCTGATTTGAATACGATTTGTATTTCTCGACATTTAGTTGTAATAAAGAATTCAACTTTATAAATATTTTTT
Organism: Centruroides sculpturatus; assembly: GCF_000671375.1. Lineage (NCBI taxonomy): Eukaryota > Metazoa > Arthropoda > Arachnida > Scorpiones > Buthidae > Centruroides > Centruroides sculpturatus. Next base: position 289,361 of record NW_019384766.1, read on the forward strand.
AGGCTACCTCGTACGAATATACAACTGAATCTCCAAGAAAGTCATTCTCAGAGACGAAGTTCAGAAAAATCGCGCTCGATGATCACTAACTGACAAACTATGACAAAATTTATAAGCCTACCTCATATTTCCATGCTATTCTAAACGTATGAATTAAATTTCGTATTGCTTAATCATATTAAAAATTTTTAAAATCTTATTTTTAATAGGATACCTTTCTTTTTTGAATTTCCAACAAGTATATCTTCAAGAGTAGGTAGTTCATCCATACTTGAAGTTTCGTTATCAGCGCTAGAATTTTCGTTGGGTGATTCGACTTGTTTCGGTGATTCATTGGTGATTTTTTCTGCATTTTTGTTTGTATCGGGATTCTCTGGATCCGCGTTCTTTGATTTGTTATCTAAAACAGATTTATTGTCCAAAACAAAGTTCTGCAGAACTGTGGATATTGTAGAAATCTGAACAGAGTCCGATAATACGGGACAGTCACTTTCTCGTTGCGTTTCGGTAACAGTTACATCACTTTGAACACTAACTGATGACAACAAATTAGGCGTTTCCTCAATGGCATTGGTTGTTAACACATTACTACTACTATTACTACTACTATCAGCTGACACTTTGTTCTGAAAATATATTAAAATGTTATTGCACTTCATAAAAAAGCTATATAAGAAAATAAATCTGATTATTTTATCATTAACAAAAAACAATATATATTTATATATATACTGTATATATACATACCTATACATAAATGTATATAAATTTATTTAAACCTATCAATTAGGTTCAAACCTACTTATTGACGAACGCTGAGCATAAAGCAGAAAATTACGAATGGTGACTTCTTTCATTTAGAATTATTCTTGTGTTAACTTGAATTCATTATTGTTATACTATACGAAGAACCCAAAAATTTATTTCTAAATAATATAGATAGCGTTTTGAAATAACATGTGATTACCACCCGAATACCCATATTTAGAAATAAAAACAATAATAACCGTGAAATCATGTCGGCCGAATCACCGAGGCGTTAAGGCTCATCCTACTGATATGAAGGACCTGGGACCGAATCCGGGCGGTTGAAAAATGATTTTTTCATATTCATTTCCACAAAAGAATGACTTCAGCATTTAATTTTTTTATAATTCCTGGAAAATCCGTAAAATATCTTCAATATTAGTTTCCACACTCAAAAATAAATGGAAGCTATTTCGATTTGTAGGAAAAAGCTAACGCTTTACAAGCATTCGTATCGTATCACATTACGAACAACACAATTATAATTTGCCTTCAAAATATTTGCTATTGTTAGTCTCTTTTTAAAAACAATAGTGCACAACAAATTCACAGATTCAAGTTTTCAGAACTTAAGAACATTTTCCTAAAGCTCTGTTATTGTGTTCATTATATAATTTGAATTTTTCTCAATGCTTTAACAGAAAGTATTGTTACTGTTGCTTATTTTTAATAATTTTCCGTGAATACGGATATAAATGTTTTTGATTTCCCTTATTACAAGGTAATAAGCAATCGAAAACACTACAGAAATTTGATCTTTAAATACACTCCATCACAAAGAAAATGCCACACAATGAAAATTTTGCCAAAGCATTATGTAAATTTCATAATATATTCAGACAAACCAGTTATGCTACTTCATGCAGTTTCGAGCCAATCACGTAATCTGAGATCATGATAATAGGAAATCCAGTCTGTGAAGCTAACTCTGGAGATGTCATGTCCACAACGACTGCTTTGTGTCATTTCTTAAGATAAAGACTAAGGAGTAACGATGCCTCTAAGACGCGCTCGAGAACATTTCATCAAACGGATGAGTTTACTAAAGATTATATCATAGGTCTACATACAGCCGGGTGGATTTTATGTCGTTTTGTGGCAAAAACTCAACGGGATGCAAAATCGTGGGTCGAATTTAGAGATAATTGTCAGCAGAACGAACTGTATAGTACAGTGTTTCTCAACCTGTAACGAATCGTCGCCCTCTCCAATAAAACCGTTAATTAGTATCGCCCCCTTCATTTCAAAATTCCGATGCCGAGGGCCAAGGCTAATGCCAAATTCGGACTACATTGAATAGACTAGTGACTAGTATAATGTTATTTGTTTAATTATTGTACGATATAACGAATAAAATATCTAATTATTCTTAATATAATGTTTTACTATATCGCCCAGAAAATGGTTTTTCGCCACCCAAAATATAAATTGTTACAAATCGTCCCCTCAACATGGAAAAACGCCCACATGGGGGTGATATCGCCCCCGTTGAGAAACACTGGTATAGTACATCGTCATAGAAGGATTGGAGTAGTGAGAGGAACATTACTACGTACAGAGCGACGCATTAGGCGTCATCATGCAGTAACTACTACACAATCATCAGCTGGCGACAGACATACTGCGACGTATACAGACAAATTTGGATGCTCCAATATCGACGTTGACAATTTATCATAGACTGGCTGAGGCAAGTTTGTGGTGGTGTCACTCCTAAGCTACTTGGAGTGACGAGTGGCACAGTGTGGTGTTCAGCGTCAATGTCTCAGCAATGATGCCGAGAGCGGGTCCAGAGACGAGGCTGATCCTTCCGCCATTTTGGAGTGCCACACGCTTGTCAATGAAGAATAATGTTTTGGAATACCATCAGCATTAACAGGCGATTTCTAGTACGCAACAGGAGCACATTGACGGCAGGCCGTTATATTGACGAGGTGCTACAGCCTTTCACACTTTATCTTCAGGGTGTATCTAACGTCATTTTCTGCGCGGCCCCACACAGTGAATATATCAGCAGACATATTGCATGATCTGATCATAATCTAGCTGATTTCATTGGCCTGTACGATCTCCATATCTCTCTTCAATGGAGAATCCAGAGGAAACGAGTGGATGCCGAGTGAATGCTCTCCCACGTTTTCTCCGTGAAGGAGTCTATAAACATTTTCAGTTATGTCGAATGAATAAAACTTCATTCGACGAAACGCTTTCATTCGAGGCGTTTTAAATGTGATCTCCTGCTACCGACATTTGCCCAAGAAAAGAAAAAAGCGATGAAACTTCACGACTTTATTGCAAAAGAACAAGAATTTCAGAAAAGCCAGGACCTTCATCACAAAAAATGAACTTTACATTTCTGTGCGCATATATTTATGTGTTATTTAACATATATTATTATACAAATTAATATAAAAATAACTTAAAATTAAGTAAAATTTGTTGATTTTTGGTCGCGTGTTCCCCTATCCCTATTTATTCTATGTTAAAATGATCTTGTTTAACGCTGTTTCGCTTAGCGCTTTGTTGTCTAGGAACGCATCCCCCGCGTTAAGCGGAGTCTTTCTGTATATTGAAATAAATTTTGCCGAAAGAACATTTGAGTAAGGGTGCGACTATGCAGACGCGAGCGAGCGAGAATATGTGGCGAGAAGCGATAAATATCAAAATCTGTCAGATATGTGCGAGAACCAGAAATTCGCTCTCGCTAACGTTATTTCTCGCTTGTTCATGGGTTTTCCTTTGCGAAAACTAAATCGCTCGCTCTAAATTCGCGTCTGCATGGCCGCACCCTACAAGCCAATTCTCTCGATCAGTCAATAAAAATTATGGAATATTCTAGAAAAATATAAAACAGACAATCAGGACATTCCTATTTTCTGCGCTTCACAAAACACATTCCTAAATTTGAGCTGAGGCTGGAGGAAATCTGATTTGAGAATATTTTCGAATCACCCACCGAAAGACTGCTTTTTCTGCTTAAGCAAACATGGCGGCAAGCATACAGGAAAAAGCTACAAAGAAACTTGTCTTTTTTTATGGAGAAAATCTCAGAGATGATACAAAACGACAGTAAATCAGTATTTCCCCCCTCTTTATTCTCTCAGGAAATAGCGTAACAACTTTTTTTGTGCAGTAAAATACCCAGCACTTCGAAAACTGCCATCTTTAAGTGCTGTCATTCATTGTTTAAGACAGTTCTTAATTACTCACAGCACTGGAACGGCATTTTCTACTAGCCTACGCTAATACAGCGCTGAAAATAGGAATATATATATAAAAAAAAGTCATTTTTGCAAAGTGAGCAGCACAACTATGTTTTAAATATTTCAAGCTTAAAATTTCATAAGCAACATACCTGTATATACATAACCTACAGTCATGGTCGTCCGCAGAAAATTTTTCAGAGGGGAAAAGCTTGGAGACAAATAATCACATCAATAAATTTTTATTTATTTAATTTTTTTAAGACAGACAAAGCGCCCCATGGTCGAGGGTGTAAGGTTATACATCTCAATCACTTTTAGTACGATTATAATTTGAGGAAGTTTTTACTTGATTCCGAGGAGGGACAAGTGCTCTGTGGCCCACCAGTGTCCAAGCGGTTCCGTTTCCTGAACACTGGGAGTTCGGTGGGGGGTTCGCGTCTCGCCAGGACAGGCTGACCACATGGAATTTTCCGGGTTTTCTCCACTTGTGTAATACCCCTGAATAGGGACCAGTTACCCTTAAAAAAGATCTCTGGGAAGGCATACCCCTAGACGGATCGCCCAAGTGTTGCGTTGTCATTACTTAACAATATACCTACTACTGATCCAGTACAGTATCTAAATATAACTAGGACATCGCGCGACTTTATATCGCGATAGAATTGAAGCGGAGCCGGAAGGAAAGAAGCAATCCTGTTAGGCACAGAACAGGCGATTCTTGCTCAGTACCTGACGGACGCGGACAGGCGAACTTTGCACTTGCCGCCACAATAAAAGCTACCTCGTATCTGCAGGTCACGGGAGACACGGAACAATCACCATCGATTGCTTTGTTCTTGTGTTTTGTTCGTTTTTCGTGCTTATTTTCCGTTAGGCGCACGCAATACTGTTTTTATTTTTGACCCTTAGGCCTAAATTCCGTTACATGTACTTAGTCGCATCAGAAGACATGAACATTATCACTAATCTATACTAATACAGTATTATAAAGAGGTAATGTTTGTATGTATATGTATGTAAGTTTGTTTGCAGCAGGTAATCTCCGAAACTACTCATCCGATTTCAAAAATTCTTTCACCAATATTTAGAACGGAACCTCAGGGTGGACATAGGCTGTATATTATTCCGTTAAACATTCATATAAATTAAAATATATAATCTAGGTTAAGGCTTTTACGTCCAACAGATGGCGCTACAAGTACGACGACCTAAGTTTGCTTTTCTGTGAGGCATTACGCTTTCCTGTGAAAATGAACTAAAGCAGATCATCTTCTATCTATATATATAAATAAAAATGTAATGTTCGTTTGTTCCTACCGATTCCTTTGAAATTTTGACACAACGCTGCATTCGAATACGCACGTGTTTTTATATAATATACGTGTCGAAATTCCCCCCACTGAAGGAAGATGGTTAGGATTAAGGCTTACCGTAAAAGAACTCTGCTTCTATTTATACTATTTTAGATGCGGTTTTTCGTTTTAATACGGTACGTCAACAGAATGTTCACTAAGAAGAAATTTTTCGAAAAATCCCCCCCCACGTGGAAGTGTTATAAATTTATAATAGATACATTTTGAGCCACGACAACGCGTGGCGGGGTCTGCTAGTACCTTTATATATCGAAAACGAAGTCATGCACTCCTATTTTTACTTTCCTGGCTCTGTTATAGAAACAGAGTTTCTGGGAAGTATGACGATCGATGAAAAAATGACCCTCCTCAAGATTTTTATATTTTTGGACTTAGGGGACCTTGAAACGTCCAATGTAAGAAATGCAAAAACACTCAAGAGTTTTTTCCTGTATTTATAGAGGATGTTAATGTGTGTTTGTGTGGCTCGATTTTGTTCACTCTCTTTGAAGCTTAATAACTCCTGTGCTTTCGAAAATTTCTGAAATTTTGCAGGAAGGTATTAGAAAGATTTATGCTATTAAATTAGGTGGTTTAAGTTAGGTCGACGGAGTGGGGAGATAAAATGTGGCAGCGTGTCATACCTCGAATAGGGTCGGACTTTACGACGATTTTTTACTCGTTATTAGCATTTACATTTTTTTTTTTATTTATAAAACTCATCTCTACCCTCAAAATTAAGCCTTTTGCCATTTTGTAATAATTACAAATTTAAATAGTTTTTTAAATGAAATATAGCAACACATAGTGTCACCAGAATTTTAACTGTTTCCGGGAAAGCTAAGCTATTCGTTGCTGGATTTTTAACATTTAAATGGACCCACATTATATTTCTGGATTCCTCGTCTGAATTAATGGAAAAAGGCAAAGTTTTATGAAAATCGATCCATTAAATTTTGAAAACGAACTCGATTCTATAAGCCCGAACAAGACGTGCTAGAGACCGTGAAACATCGCACGATTCGTACGATATCGCTTTGTCGCGCGCGATGTGAAACGATCTTATATCTCGAAAACGAAGTCATAGCTTCCGTTTTTTTATTGTATTTTTTGATTCCGCATCGCAATTAAAATGGAAAATGGCAAAGTTTAATCAAAATCTATCGAACGAATTTTGAGAACTAACACAATTCTGTATCATAGAAGAAACTTTTCTAAGGCTCCGCTTCAAGTAAACAAATACAGGCAACATTGTTGTATTGTTAAAAAATTAATATTGTTAATGAACATTAATTTGTGCCTAATTTTGGTATAGGGGAGACCAGGGTTAGTTGTCACAATTTTTAGTCATTTCTAGTTTTAGGGTCTATAATATCAGTTTATTTAGATTTAAGTGAAAATGCATGCACCTACATATCTTTTGATTGGTTTATAATAAATATATGAATATTTCATAATTTTTCGTCATAGTTATTATCTTAGAAACTGTGTCACCTGTGACAACATATCCCTTAACAGGATATGTTGCCACAGGGTGTAGGTAGCCTAAGTTCTTGCATTTCCTGAGTTTATTTTGGTTATGTTAAATTATGCTTAATATGACATTTACTTGTGCCAATTTTATAATGAAAATAGACTACTAATTTATTATTATTTATTCTGCAAAATGCAATAACTCGAATCTTTACATATCATCTTCAGTCACAGTTGTGACAATTACAATATGGATTTACATCTGTATGGTACATAGCTTGTGAGACCAAATTCTCACCACAAACCAAATAGGTCTTTTCTTCCTCTTCTGATGAGTCAGTCTTAGTGATAAGTTGCCCCAAATGAACTTCCTTAACAAATCAGTTCACAGTTTCTAATTTCAAAATAGAAAATTTAATTGCTCATAATGTATATATACATTAAGGACCCACCTAATAGGAAATACAATTAGTTAATGGTGAGTAACAATTGTAAGTTTTCAAATGGTACAAGACATGGCACATCAAAATTTATGCGACTTGCTGAAAATCTCCTAAACACCAACTAACAGAACACAATGCAATGGATATTATTTGAATTTTGTAATGATGTAGGCAAGCGGGAAAGGAACCTACTTCTACTTGAAGTAACCATTCAGTTTTGATTATATAGGTGATATTTCCACTGTGACAACTAGCCCCGGTCTCCCCTAATGTAAATCTTATATATAATTTAACAGTGAAAATTTATGAATATTAGGATTATTATAAAATATTTTACATAAAGCAGACATTTATAACCTTATATAGTCATTCTGAGATAATTTTAAAATCAAATGTTTATCTTCAATTTCCAATACAGTAGTCTCAAGTAACTAAAGTGAAGTATATAACAGTATATTCTCTTGGCTATGTCAGCATAGCCAAGAGAATAAATATACTGTTATATAGTACAATTTCATGAGAATTGGTTGGTACTTGTAAGAACTCTAAAGTTTTAAAATAATTTACTTTGATGATATTTCATGGTTAAATTTCTTTTAAAACTCATATTAAGAAATTTGAATTGTAATTATATTGATTAAAAACAAATGTAAACCTATAGTTGTAAATAAATTAGACAATAAAAATACTTTTAAGTTATTATGTTCAATAACCAAGTTTAATCTAAAAAAGGTTGCTTCAACACAATATGAATCCAAATCCAGTTTATTTAATAATTTACCAACATTTCCTGCTCTGTGTATTTTTGATTATCTTGGATAATTGAGACAATATTGTATTTTTAACATTAATTTTTAATGTTATTACAGAATTTTTTCATAAATGAAACTTATACTCAAAATGATTATTTTCTTAATAAAAAATTCATAATTCTTAATTTTTTTATTCAAAAAATTATTTTATTGCTTTTCTTTTGTCGTCTTATATTTTTAACTGCAATTCTTACATGATTTCTTTGTATATTGTGCTTCAAAATATCCTATGATATAATATGAGTCCTCATATCTTTCCACTTGTATTACTTAATGACATTTAAGGTTTTTCCTTGTCTTTTTTACCTATATCTTTCCTTCCAAAATTTAATATTTCCACCTCAAAAATAATTATGCTTATGATTCACTATCAATATAAAGAAAAATATACTTGCTTATTCTTTTTTTAATATTGCATATGTGTAATCGAAATAATTCAAGTTCTAAAATGAACATTGAAATTCAAAAATTGCATTAGAATGGTTTTGTAATAGTTATATATGTGCAACAGAATATATTTGTAAATTTCTGTGATAAAACTTAAATTGCAATATGTTCATATGTAATTATTTATAACAAAATAAATAAAAAAATTATTTTATTACAAAATCATATAAATGGAGTATTCATTTTCAGTACATAATCTGATATATTTATAATTTTAAATAAATTTCTTATTTATTATGTTAAATACTATTTCAAAGTAAAGTTTCACTTTATAACCATATAATTAATTATATTTTATAATTGTATTACATAATTAAAGAAGATATCTAAAATAGTCTGTTATTGTTAAAGCTGTTTTGAAACTTAATTGTTTTAATTTATTAATGATTTTTCTAAATAGATAAATTATTATGCTAAAAAAATTATTACAACCTTAATTAAAAACAATTTTTACAGTCATTAAAATATTTTTCTGCAATGTCCTCTAAGACATTAATGCATTTGTTAATTATATAAAAATAACATGTTAGCACAGATATCAAGTATTTATTACAATATTTTAATAATTATACTATTAAAATTAAGATGTCTACAATATTAATTAATATAAAAAATGACATATCTAACTTCAAATTCAGTAGTCAACATTAAGCATTATTTATATATACATATATGTACATTACATATATACACAATATAGATTAATGTTAATAATGATGACGACTTTATCTTAATCAACAGGCCAACAATGTAAAGGAATAACACCACTGGAGCAGAGAACTGAACTTATGTTTGTGTCACCATGTCAAAAACCTGTTTATTTGATAATTATTTATTTTATAATAAAATAATTTAAAAATAAATGGTGACTGCTTGTTTTATTTTTTAATTACAAAATAAAACTTTGCTTTACAACTAAATAGCATTTTTGTAATCAATCCAATCTCAATCCATTACATGTATAATTTTTGTTATACAATTGTATTAATTTTTCTAAGAATCATAGTTAAAATATAATAATTGTTTTCTTATAGTTTATAACATAATAAAACTTATTTATGTAAAATATGACAAAAGTGTAAGTAAACAATCTGTAATAAAGAATTTTTAAATTTATCTTGTGATATGAGATATATTATGTTTTTTTATAATAATGAAATGCTAACTATTTTCAGACATTAATATTTTTACAAGTTTTTAAGTTTTTTTAACTATCATAGGTTATTTTAAGTAGAATTTAAATATTTTACTGTAAATAACTGACTGCATTGATTTTAATGACAGATCAATTCATAAAACAATGAATAAAAATAAGCTATTCAATGTAATTTTTAATTGTTAAAAACTGTGAGAATCATTTTTATATAATTTTTTTCTGAAAATGTAAGTGTGCAATTAAACATAAAATTAAATAATTTATTTATTACTTGAATAACAATTTTATAGAAAGGCACCATTTTAAAATTTGTTTTAGATTATTTATTGAAAAGAATCTGAAGTTTAATATTAAAAATTTCACAATAATTATAATGGAAAGAAATAATAATGAAGTAATCTTGTTCATCATGATTGCTCCATCTGTAAAGAAAGCAAAATGTCTAAGTCCATTTTGAATTATCAAATAGAAGAAATATGATTTATATAAATTATTAGAGCAACTAGCTGTTTATTATTATGATATGTTATATTATGAATCTGGATTAAATGCATAGTAAAAAATAATAATAATTGTACATTCAATTGAAATTAGATATGGATTGGCTATTTAATTTTATCTTATTTCTATCACTTATTCTTTGTGACTTTTTTTATAGATAAATTATTATTTTGAAACGTTGAAACAAATATACTTCAAATATAAGTTTCCTTTTACAATGTGCTGTCTACACAACTGTTAGTTTTCAAAAATAGTTGTACAGTAATACCTCGACTTACGCAAACCTGGAGTTACACGATTTTCAAATCTAATCGATTCGTCTTATGTTTGAATGCCACGCAACTCTTTATTATTCACTCCCCCACACTATTGTTCAGCTTACATGTTCGGACATGTCGCGCGGAATCGACACATAGCTACAATTTATTTAGTGTTATTTATTTCTGTGTTTGTTATATCTACGGAGACTTGAGAGACTTTATGTGGTGATTTCTTGTAACCATGATTGAATCAAAAGACGAGATAAGATTAACGAAAACATTTATTAGCTTACATACATCCGATTTGGATTTTACACAAATTGTGAAATTATACCCCGACTTACGCGGTTATTGCTCGGTCCCACCTATCGCGTAAGTTTGGGGTATTACTGTAATCACTTTATCCTGAGTTAAAATATATCATTTTTACTGCCTGGACATATGCAATTATATTATATTATAAGCTTATATATAGCTTTCTAGTACATGAATAGCTGGAATATTGCATAAGTTCAAATTATTCTTATCAGTAATCATAATACATGCATTTTCACTTCTAAAATTTGTTGTCATCATAACAGCTACTTTTAAAAATTTCAATATGAGTAATTATTGCATAAACTTCTGCGTTCTATTTGCAGATGTAGAGAAAATTTTTTATTCAAAATTTTCATAAACCTTATTTTAAAGCTGTTATGTTTTTTAGAAAAACTGGATACAATTTTAAAATTACTACATAAAGTGAATTTAGTATCTGTTAAATTTAAAATCAGAATTCATGTACACAATATCAATCTTAATTAGCACTTGCATTTATAATTTGTTAAAATTATATATGCTCTTTCTGTTGTTCGTAAGGTTTTTCTTTAAACAATAAAGACTGTAAATATTAAAAGATGAAAACAGTTTTGAAATTATATTAAATAGTATCACTATTTGAAGTTCTTTACTGGATGCCAAGTTTTAACCCAGCATGAACATTTTCTCTTATTTTTCTCTTTGTGTATTCTCGCCGGTTCTAACAAAATGATTGCATTTTTTTATATTTTATTCATTGCAGAAGTGTTCTTGTGAAACCTTTTATAAGCAAAAATGTTGTAAATCAAAGAAACAATTATGATTAATTTATATGGAAAAAATTTTGAGTGAGAGGAATGATATTGTACTTAATATCTCTAAAATGGCTCACTGCAAAACAAATACTACATGCTATTTTTGCTCTTTGCCTTTTTTTCTTGCAAAAGCAAAATTCTTCTTTAGATTTCTTTTGATTAGCAAAAACTGGCATTAATATAGGTATTTTGTAAAAGCAAAGTGGAGATACCAGTATATGAAAAAGTTGGCAGGCCTATAGACAAACAATTACAATCACTTGGTATGTGTAAAGTCTCCCTATATTCAAAAATGTTCAGAGAGAAATTTAAGTCCAAATGCAACCAAACCTGATTGGTAACACTATGATGATTCTTTGATTGAGGCTTAAGAAAAAAAACAGAATTTCCAAGAGGAAGGTATTGTAACACTTCTGGACTGCAAGCAACAAACATTTTATATGTATAAGACACTCATGTTGGCAGGCCTAGTATCCCATGCTTTGCTTTTGCTAAGGTCTTTGGGCCATACAGGGAATATTGCTCAATATAGTCTCCACTCTAAAGGTGTAAAACCTACAATGATGAAAAGTGTTAACAGCTGACTTACTTGTGAGACACATCACAGTGTGATAATGTCTTTCAAGGTTGCTGAATTGTAACATGTCCTTGATAAACCACACTTCATAAAAGTGTTTCATTTGTGAAGATAAGTGTGCGGACACTTATCTTTATACATGAAACATTTTTTTTGTTGCTTACAGAATCAAAAGTGGCTTTGTAGTTTTGGATACTAATTTTTTGTTTTATGGAAATATCTTCTACATGTCCTGAAATGTCACTATACCAAACTTGGACTGCACCCAGTATTTTTTAAAAATTTTTGTATTGTATTTGGCACATATATTTGCAAAATTAATTTGTACAGTGTACTTTAACAAAAATTTTTCAAATTGCTTTTAAAAAAAATTCTATTATTTGTTTTTGCTTTTGAATGGAACATTTGGCAATATAATAAAATTAGTTCAGATTAGCAGGAGTGAACTATATATCATAGTTATTTCACTTTATATTTGCATTTGTGCATCTGTTAAATCAGGGATGGGCAACCTGCAGCCAGCATTAATATTTTTTGCAGCCTGTGTCACATAAAATATAAATAAACATATCAATTTCCCAGCTTAAGAAAGTATGCAGCAAAAATTCAAACATTTTTTTCTTCAACTTATGTAGGTGAATAGTTTTTCTCGCAATAAATTTAGTAAAAATTAAAACAAGAAACCAGCTAACAGACTCACATCGAAACTAATTTAAAACTAGCAGTGACTAATACTTAACCAAATATTTTCAATATATTATGTTTCCATCAGTTCCAGAAGCTAAATTAAGTACACCTATGCTAATTTATAATTATATATGAATAAATAATTGTGATTTACTGGCATATTTTTCTCTTTTCTCTTGTATGTGGCCCATATCAGTTCAAATGTGGCCTTTATATAGAAAATGGTTGCCCATCCCTGGCTTGTGTTAAATGATAATGAAAATAAATGTAAATGTTGTGATGATTCACACACAGGACTACTCTGCAATATTTAACATGCTGAGAAAAAATATTGGAAAATACACTTAAAATCTACCAGCAATGTATTATTAAACCATTTAATGTGATTGAAAAGTCTCTCTGCATTGGGCCATGTTCATGTGGCTTGATTGAGTGATGATGTCATAACTTACTTTAACTCTTTTGACCCATGGTCTGCTTATGATGTCTATATTTCATTCCTGAAGTTCCTCCTGTTTCCCTACTCACTGTGGAAGGACTTTACAATTGTACTGTATTATTAGAAAGTGAAGAGAAATTTTATCTTGAAATATCTGATGTGTTGAAATTTATACATTTTTTATTTGACATTACTGAACAAATTTTTCAATTCAAATATAGAATGATTTATCCAACAATAATAAGTGTATTGCTTTACAAACCTCAGCTCATATCATGAATATAATTCTTCAAGAATTTCTTGAGACATTTTTAATTAAATAACCAATAACACAGCTACTATTCTAGTGGTCACACATTCTATAAGCAAACAGTAAGAACTATTATGGTGTCTTTAATCTTTAAACAGTTGCATCTTCAGTTGTACTGATTGCCAGTTTGATGAATTTATGAATATTCTAATTTTGTTATGATGCTTTCTAGCTATAAAAAAATCAAATAATTATAATGGAAACAATATAATTTGGTTATTTTCAAACTGAAATGTCTAGCTATAAATTTGAGTTGGCAAATACTAAATTGTGCTGTTAGTAGAGCTTGTTGCACTTGTGACCTGAGCAGTTATTGGGGATATTGTTTTAGTAAAGAAAATTAAGTACCTGTGAGTCAGTGTCCTATTGTTATTTGAAGATAATTTCTAGTTTACAATTTTCATTCATAATACATATTTTCAAAAAAGCAAAGATAATGAATATTCTACCTGTAATCTTTGCTCAACAGCTTTCATGCAAGGGGTTGGTAACTACAGATCTTTATAGACATTTTGAAGATGTTCACAGTTATCAGAGTAGATGATGATGACCAAACTGTTCTAATGCTGAATCTATAAAACACTTTCAATTCTCAGATCAAAATTAATAAATTTGCTGTATGACCAACTTTGCAGGAAATTGTTTCAAAATTGGCTGCTGTTAATGGCTTTTCATTCAATTAAATAGTCAAAATCTCTATGAGGCAAAGTATAACCATTAGAAGATTTAGTTCCCTTTGTAATCCATCAGATGAAATGTAATGCAATTAATGATGGATTATTATAAACAGGAAAAACCAAAAAAGAAAAAAAAATGATCTAACAATAAAAATATATGAATTTAAATTAAACAAAATATTAATTACTCAGAATTTAATTATTAATAGTAGCAGTAAAATAGCCAGATTCAATACACCAATAATTTGACTTATTAGTAAACATCAGGCTTTGAGATGTTTTACATGTACACAAAAAATTCATCATTTTCATTTATGAATGGACAAGCGTCAATAATAAGAGAGATAAGAATGTACATGTTTATTCCAATAGCAAAGAATCAGCTAATCCTGGATTAGTATGGTGTCATGGAAGCTGTCTGCCTGAGACAATTTTAAAATTAGTTGATGCTAAACTAACTACTTATAATAGTTACTACGTCTGTTTCCAATAAAATATTAACTAATGAACCTCTGTTATGCAAAAATTTGGATGGCTGTCTCCAGTATATCAGCAACTCTGTTATAATCTTGAATTATCAAATAATGAAAACAGTGAATCTGATGTTGAAACTATACAGATCACATTATGTTCAATTGAAACCAAGAATTATTCTTGGTTTTACTTGAACAATTATAGCAATATGAAAAATTATGAAGATGTTTAAAGGAACAAAATCATCTATAAAGAATTATATACTACAGAAGTATGTGATAAAACAAGAAAATAAGAAATTAAAACTAAATTTGGATTGTAATACCAGATGGAATACTATAAAGGATGTGGTTAAAAGATTTGAGAACAGAAGGTTAAATTCAATCAGTGATTTTTAAAAAATCACATTTGGATGCTTTATGGAATGAAAATTACTTTAGAAATTATTAGTCCATAAAATTTGTTAATACAATAGAAAGTCTCAACAAAGAAGGCTCAATGCAAATATAAACATCTGTAAGCCTGATAGTTATATTAAAGCCAAACAATTGCCAGATTAGATTTAATGTTATTAATTGCTAAAGATGCTCTTAATTTGCTATTTATATCATTTAATTTTTAAAGTAAAAATTTAACTAATAAGTTTTTAGTTGCAGTTAAATAAAAATATTTAAAAGACAAGACAAGGCAATTCTCTCTCTCATAAAATTTCTCCATAATCCTGAATTGCTACAAAAAGATTCAAATGATCCTTTTTTGATTAAAATCAAAACAAAAAATAGCTAAAAAAATTTTACCAGATTTTTTGAAGGGTTTAGCAGCAGTAATGAGTCTTTAGAAGAGATTGGAAAAACCTTCTGAACTTTAAAATGAAAAACGGTCTCATAAAGAACTGGAGTTATAAAATGGAAAGATTCTTCAAGAATTTAATGGAAAATCAGATTATAATAAATGTAATAATATCACAAGTAACACTGAAACATTTAATTACCTTTTTCTTAAATCTTCATAATTCATATACAAAAGTATAATGACAAACTTTATTTTAAAAAATTTTATAGGCTACAGTAGTTTTCCTCTATTCAAAACTTTTTATTGTAAATATTTACCTTTTACTAACCACAAACGTTTAAAACTGAGACGATTAAGTAATAAATACTCAGTTTTAAATTAGATTAAATAAATTACAAATCAAATTATAAAATTCTTTGAACAATTAATTTCTACAATATAAAATATTCTACGGAGAATATTTTATATTCTACAGAGAATATAAAATATTATTAAAAAACACTGACAAAAAAATTGCATATTTTTGAGACAAGTAGAAAGAGGATGCCCAATCTACAGCAACTTCTAGAGCTACAGTATACTATCCAGCCAACCTCTACTCAAAATGAACAAAATTTTTCTATAGCCAATGATTTTGTGACAACAAAAAGTAGCAGACTGGCAGAAATTACATTGGCCATATCATGTTAAAAATTTTTTTCTTATCTCAAAATTAATATTTCTATTAGATACTTTGTATCTTTGTTGATAAATTTTTTAAATATCTTAATTGATATGAATATATTTGTTTCAATATGTTGTAAAATTGTGAAAACATTTAAATTAAGTACAAACTTTTTAATATTTATAGTTTGAAGAAATGAGAATGAATTTCTCAAGATTTAATGAAAAAGTTCTAGAAATAAGAAACACTATTCATAAATTACACACATACTTTTAGTAATAAGCCAACAACTACCAGATTATATTGGGCTTTTATATTATGATTATTTTAAATGATTGGCTTATTATGTACAGTATGTACTGTGCATCAAGTTTGTAGATGTTGGTTTGATTTATGCATACTTAATAATTATTTGAATTTCACAAAATAACAACACAGAAAAAGAAACAAAAAAAAAAAAACCGCATCTTGATCTTGATTTCAATAGATGACCAAATGGCAGAATGATCAAAGTGTCAGTCTCAGCTTGCTGCTCTGTGGGACCTGGAAACAAATCTGGATGGGTCAAAATACCTGAAAGGCAGTCTCTGTCCCAGATTTGTTGGGCCCCTATTGTAGGCCTGGCCGAATCTATGATAAGCTCAATTGAAAAGGCTTCTTGCTTAGGGTTTTCATATGTCCCAATTTGTCCATTTCTACCTGAAAATTTCCTGATTTGTATTAAAAATAGTCAAATAAGAATTGTAGGTGGTAATGTCTTCAGTTGTATTTGCATATGCCACCTGTCCTCAAACATGTATGACTTCAGAAATCTGTAGTGCATTTGTCATGTTCTGTTGCACCCTGTGTACTGTTGTGTGATGGCTTAAAAATTATCAATGGTTTCATGCAATCATTGTCAGTGAATTAATGATTACATCTGGCCATAGTCAAGTAAATAAATATATAAATAAAAATGAACAGTTTTTATTTAGTGGTCAGTACAAATTATTTGAATATCAAGAATAGTCAACACAGAATGGTTGACTATTCTTGATATTCAAATAAGATCAATTTTCTATTTATCATTCAATCTGTATGTGTACAGGATGTATAAATCTCAGAGGACAATTTATATTTCTACTTGACTGCACAACACACCGGGTTGTATATAAAATGTGCAACTCACATCAACCAATTAATCAGTGTGAATATGAGTAACATTTAAGTGATGAATGTTTTCATAACCCCTTCTGGGCTCTTCAGGCTTCTTCTACTTCTATATTTCTTGATTTCACATAGTCAAAGTATATTTCTACTTTGACTATGTGCAAATTTATGGAAGAACTGTACCACAAATTATTTCAAATAAGTCCAATCATGGTAACAAGACTATATAACATTTTCAACAGATATATTAAACTGTTAGAGGATTGGAATGGCAAAATAAAAAATGAGCCTCAAGTCTACACTTATTGATTTAACACTACAGATATTGATTTAATATAAAAGTTATGGAAAATTTCCAACATTATAGGAAACTGTATTTTATCTCGGTTCAACTTTTGATTGTGGAGATTTAATTAATGTATCCCCCTTGTAGCTGGATAAATTTCAAAATATGCTAATAAATTTGAATTAAATATAGATAAAATAAAAGCTAATTTTTACTCTTTCTGCCCTGTGGACACTAAGAGAATATTTGTAATCATATCCATGATTATTTTGGGAATGTCCACAATGGGAACAGCTGGGTGTTCTAACAAAAACTTAGTTGAAATATGCAAGTCAAAAAATTATGATTGACTCAACAAATATAAAAAATTAGTTTAATTAGAATTATTCACTTATTTTCCAGAGTAGATACTGCCTAGCTAATGCTGAATATCCATCAAATTGTACTACAATGCCACCTTAATATCCTGATTTCCAGTTTTGAACTTATAACTTATCTTAGTATTAACAGAGCAGAAAAAGGGGAAAAATTTCAATAGAATTAGAAATGTTCATATTAATTTCCTATTAAATTAGTTGTTATTTATAATTCATAGATGTAACATGCTTATAGAAAGAAAGATTCTATTTCTCCTGTATTCTAAACATATTTACTGTGTAACATTATTATTACAGACATATAAAAATATAAAATTGTAGAGAGTTTGACAGAAGACTGCAATTAATAAAATTCTGACTGATTAAATTATACTATGTAGTCATGATTAAAAGATTTAGTATCAATTATTATGATTAGGCTTATACTTAATGCTCTAAATAAAAAAAAAATAAATTACTGAATTCAGAAAATAAATTTTATCTTTTAATCTGAGGAAATTTAAAATAAACTAAATTTATCAGTATAAAATACTAATTAATTTTTACACTAATAATGGAGACAACAAAAATTACTCATGAAAACTCTTAGTTATCATTTTTTTTTTCCCACAGCTTCATGCACTTTGTCTAGAAAATGAAAAATTAAACCAAGTCAGAAATAAATAATATGTAAACATCTCAAGGGTATATTTTCCAGCATTTATGTAATTAATTTAAAAACTTTATTGTATCAAAACAGAATGATTTAGTAGTTATTTGTTGTATAATGAATTACTTATTTAGATATCAAAAAGTCAAATAGGTAAAAGCAATCAACCAAAAATTTGAAGCAATATATTGAATATATTACAAAGCATTCATTGCTTTAAACTAAAAGCTTTGGGTGTTTAGAATGTATTAATATAATCCACATATGTATTATTGTATGTCAATACAAAAAAATTAACTATTTAATACTTAAGTTTTTAAAAATTTTTATTATGTATTATTTATGTTACAAATAAATCCCAACAATATTAGATATCTTGTTATAATGAAATAATTAAATAAATGTAAAACTATATATGAATATACAAATTTCTGTGCCTTAATTTAAACAGTGTTGCCAGATTATAACTTCAAAATGAGAGATTTTTATTTACATAAAAGTAAATGATAATATTTAAAATTAAACTATTTAATAAAATAGTGCTAAAACATTGATTACAAGATATAAAATCCATATTGTTAAATGAAATTGCTTTGAAGAAAATTCATACATCTACCAGTGTAACAGATTTTTAACAAATATTTTAATTAACAAACATGATTTTTCACTTGAAATAATTCAAGCTTTGTCATGTTTTTAATTAATTTGTCATGATAAAAAACAACTAATTAACAAGCACATTTTTTCAAGTGAAAATGCTAATCAATTAAATTATTTATTAAAATTTGTATCATCAGTAGAAGTATCAATTTATATCAAAGTAATCACATTCTGACAAGTCTCTAGATTATTTTATATTAAATGAAATAATTTGTGATATTAAATACTTTATTACTTTAATGTCAATAAAAGGATTTAAAATTTCAGATAATGATTATTTAATAAATCAATAAATCATAAACATTATTTTTTGAATAAAGTAACTGACAACGAAAAATTTATTGCTCAGTACAATCAGATATCAAATATAGTGCAAATATAGCTAAATGATTTACAGATTAATTTGGATACTTTATAACTAAGAGTTCTGAAGTGGACAATATAAATTCTAATAAATTTGAAAATTATATATTTTATCAATAAAATTTTCATTTTATATACAAGACATTTATATTTAGTAATTTTTTTTAAATCTTTATAATAACAATAATGAGAAATCAAACAATACGTATCCCATCTGTTTTATGATTTGTGTGTAAAGATTTATAATGATATGATTAAAAATGATCAATTTCCCAGATGAAATCCTTATCTGATATTCATCATGATATAATAACCATTTTCTGCTGGAAATTCCTTTGAAAATCTGGCAACACTGGATGGAGGTATATATGACAGCGAAACATCTTCATTCAATGGTATTCTGTTAAAGGGAGAAAGATTTTAATTTTTATCTTTAACAACACGTTTAAAAATAATATATCACTTTATTCACTTAACCTTAAAACAATAGCTTAACACTGTATCTATTTTAATAACAATTTACTAAATTCTATCTTACATTGTGCTTTATAATTTCATAGAAATTATCTTCACAGTATGAAACTAATTTTAAAAATTTCTGAAAACTGCTTTCTAAGATTTTTCATATCAAATATTTTGACAATTTTCAATTTTTTTTTAACTTGAGAAAAAAGTTTATAATTTAAGCATTTAGGTTCTAAATACTGTAATTCAAGTTCAGTTTAACTATAATTTGAACATACTTTTCTGTAACTAATACTGTACTGACTGCAAAACCTTTCATCTCCATTAGTTTTCAGTCATTTAAGACTTTATAAAAGGTATTATTTATCTATTTTTACTATATAAATTACTGACTGCAAAACCTTTCATCTCCATTAGTTTTCAGTCATTTAAGACTTTATAAAAGGTATTATTTATCTATTTTTACTATATAAATAAATATATTTAAAGTGAATTTTTCAAATAGTCTTAAATCAATCAAACTAATCAATATCTCAGTATTAGACACAAACAGTAGTTCAAATTAATAAGGAATATTATGAATTTACAGGGCTCTGCATTACAGTTTTATACATTCAGATATTTAAATTTTATTAACAAAAAAGACAAAAAACACTGGTCACATCAAAAAGTTAAAGTTCATTTTCTTGAAAACACACACCAATGTATTTCTAAATTTATCATCATGGACTGTACAATAAATGATTTTGGTGATTCTTTAACCCCATTTTTAACAATATAGTATAAAAAAATGTTTCTAAATTTGTAAAATATAGCTTTTCAATGATTTATTTCAATTTCAATTTTATTTTCAATGATTCTTACAATCTAAATAGATTGTAAGAAACTAAATCAACATTGAATGGATTTATTTAGTTATAAACCTTCCAAGGTTTCTAAATAATTGAATTAAATGCAAATAATAAACTAACAATTCCATTTGTTAATTTCAACTTGTTCATAATTATGGCAAGATTAAGCGACTATTATCCAAAAATATTTAAAAAATAATAATTCTTAAGACTGCTAAAAATTCAGTTTCACATAATTGTTTCTCAAATTCACTACAACCCATATCCTTAGATGTGGTTTGTATTATCATCTATAAGTTTGTTCAGATATTTTCTTTATTTTACTCTAACATTATAAAAAGCTTCTCTTCTAGGATCCAATTAGCTACTTTATTTTTAAATCTTTATCCAGAGTTTCTATAAAATTAATAATCTATGAATTTTATTTTTATAAAGACAATTAATGCTGTAGTTTTCTTCGTCTAATTAATTGTCGGAGCAAGGCGAAGCTGAGCAACGACTAACACTTCACTTCATGCATCCCTTGTCAACATCATAACTCTAGAATGAGTTGTCTGATCTTGATGAATTTTTTTAGGACGACTCATCATCACTCTAGGATGAACTGATTAAAATTTCAACTCTCAAAAATGATGCATTTTTGTAAAACTGAAGATTTACAAAACATTTTTCTTCAGTTTACAAAACAACTTCAGTTTTACAAAACATTTTTCTTCAGTTTACAAAACAACTTCAGTTTTATTTTCATTTTTCTTCAGTATTAGACAAAATGAGTTGACTAAGGCTACATCCTACATGGCAGAGTCTATTTATCGAGCCTATTTATCCAGAGATGAACTTGGTCAGTTCCAAATGGCAGTAGAGCTATATTCAACAAACGAGCAAGTTAAAAAAAGCAACGAAGACTACTTGCAGTCAACTGGGTGCCCTGTTGCTTATATAGCATCTGAAAACACTCCAGATATTGTCCTGCCTTCGTCCAAAGATGACCCAGCTCTTGGTCTATCCAAGTATTTTAATCTCTCAGTTAATGCCAGAATTATGCTGAGAGTCAACTTATGGGTGCAAGAAGGTCTCATCAATGGTTCATTAGGAACTATACGTTACATTATATATGCTCCTAATGCTTGCCCTCCAGCTCTTCCTCTGTTTATTTTAGTGGAATTTGATAGCTATCAGGAACCTTTCATCTATGATAATCTGTTTCCAATAATCCCCATAACATGCTCTTCGAACGATGGCAGCATATTGTGATCTCGTAGACAGTTTCCCCTTATCTTATCATACTCGATGACTATACAGTAGAGCGTCATTTATCCGAAAGTCGGTTATCCGAAAGAATTCCAGTCGGCAAATTTAAATTTTCACTAGTGTTGTGGCACTGCAATCTTTGGTATATCTTGGGCTACTCCAGTTTTTTTTTGGTTGATGTGTGTGTTTTAGCTGGCAGCACTAGCACTTTTGTGTGATGTTTTTCTGAGGACTGTGTGTCGTGCTGAATCGAACATTTTTGATACTAGATCAACTTCTAAAGTATAATTTTTTGTTTTTATATTTTTCAATATATTTATTTTGTTTGTAAAAAATAAAGAAATAATTTTTAATGATACAATAGCCACAATTATTATTTTAAAAAGTTTACATTAGACTTAACATCAACGAAAATTCAACGCGAAGTGACACGCAATGGAGAAAAATTTCAACATGGGATAGGTTACTATATTTTTTCATACATAATCGGTTATCTGAAAAATAAGTTATCTGAACAACCTCAGTCCCCCAATTGATTCAGATAGACGACGCTCTACTGTACATAAATCACAGGGATTAACTCTTCCAAAAATCAAAATAGATACCAGTAAAAAAGAGATAGCCATCGATCTTACCTATGCTGCATTCAGTCAAGTGAAAAAAATAACTGACATAGTATTTTTAAACAGTTACAATAAAGATCGCTACAAGTCAATCTGTAAGTCCAAGGCCCATAGTAATAGACAGAATTTCATGATATGTTGGCATAGCAATTAATTAATGGCTTATTCTGACCTTATATTTGTACCTTTAAATCAGGGGTGTCCAACCTTTTTGTTTCTCTTGCATTGGAAGAAGTCAAGGAGTTTTGGGCCACAAGTATATATAATATATACTTGTGGCCCAATATATAAGTATATTTAAGGACTAACATGTCTAAATTATAATAATAAGTATTAAAACTTTATCACAAAAAAGGATATTTTTAGAAAATTACTTCTACAGACACTTTCAATTTTTACTTAGAAATAGATAAATTAATTTATTATAAATATAAAGAGACAAATGAAAATTTATTTGAAAAACACATATATTTGTTTTATTTGTGTCTATAATTAATAAAAAGTGACAAAACACTATTTTAAAGTGCATTTTCATTCAACTAATATATTTATGAATAATATGTAGCCCAAAAAGTAGCCAAAGTGCCAAATGATATATTTTACATCAAACTAAAAAAAGTAGCCACATTTGGTGCAATGTAGCCAAATCTTGATACGCTGGAAGGAATAATAAATAAAGCTGGAGTTGTGACTCAAAGGATTATAGACCCAAATGCGAGTAAAAAAGAGAAAGGACAAAAGATAAAGAAGTGAGAAAGGTTGGAAAATTAAGAATCAATATTTGAATAACAGAAGATCTATTTAACCTTTCTCACTACTTTTTATCTTTTGGCCTTTCTCTCCTTTCCCCAAATTTGGGTCTATAATCCTTTCAGTCACAACTCCAGCTTTATTTAGTAATCCTTCCTCATTCACACATCTCCAAGTATTTGAAAGTATTTCCTTTCCACTCAAAAATAAAATATGAATAAAGGTTTACGGCTTTGTGAAACTTCTTTTTTGAGTTTATGCCGTTGAAATAAATAAATAATAAAAAAATTAAAACATTTTTTGGTTTTGTTTACACGTTTATTGGGCAGCATTGGAACTTGCCTTGGGCTGCGGGTTGGACACCCCTGCTTTAAATGATACAATAGAAATCAAATATCTTGTTGAGAATGAATGATTCTCTCTCTTTTTACCCTCATAATCTAGAAAATGAAGGTGAGAGCAGCCTCGCTTCAATTACATGCTGATACAACATTACTTAACTAGTTATCTTCTATTTTTATCAATAGATAAACCGACCTTTAAATAAGATTAAGCTAAAGATATGTAATCTTTCCATCATTTTTAACACAGTTAAAAAGGAACAGACAATATATTTTTCAATTTCTCGTAATTCCTGACACTATTATTATTCATCCTCTGAAATATCCACGCTTAATTTTATCATTATTATTATCTCAAGAACCACAATAATTTTTCATACTAGGCTATTCTATGCAATTTGCACTTTTGTTGCAATATAAAAATAAGGCCTTATTAGTTTATTATTCAGGAACAATTTTAATGTAAGAGATTAGAAGTATTAGATGAATTTGCATTATTTCTTATATAAGATAAATAAATGGTAATTAAATCTAACTGCCTTTCTGAATAATATTTTCTAATCCAACTTCTGAGAGGAGCTGAGAATGAAAAGTTTTACTAACAGTAAATCAAAGTAAAAGAATGTTCTAAATAGAAATGCAATAGTAGGAAATGGATTTATGAATCTAGATGATAAAAGAATATACTACTAGCTATTTGTAACTGAAAGAAAAGCTTTGTTTATATTTGTTATAAAATTTGTTAAAAGTTAAGTATTTAGATAAACTATTTGATTATTTGAAAACCTTTGATATGTTGAATATTTTCATTCTTTAAATAGAAAAATTTCTTATTCACACACAAATGCATTAAAATAAACAAGCGTAAACAGCTGTATTAAGAAAAATTTTGATATTTATTTCAAATAAATATACAGTAAAACCTCGATTATCCAGACTAATTGGGGATGAAGGTAGTCCGGATAAGGAAAAATTCGGATAATCGAAACAAATACTTTAATTTGTCTTTTAATGATAATACATGTTTTCTTTTCAATGACATATCGGTAATATTAAAAGTAAATACTGTATTTAAACCGTAATCAAATTTTCAAGAAACAAACGTTAGTATTGAATTTGGACTACTACTGACCAATGCTAACAGACTACCTATTGTTTAAAAGGCCCTCTGGTAACACAAGAAGACGGATTTTATAAAATAAAAAGCAGTCGAAACTGCATTTTTATGAATAAAAATTTGACAAATTATTTATCGTTTTATGACGAGTAAAATTTTTTTGTTGTGTTCACGGCTTTTAAGTAATGCATAAACCTTCGAAACGCAAGGCCCTTCGGACCGCGAGGCATAGGTGGTGGCCCACATTGCCCATGCCTTATGCTGCCCTTGGTCATAGAAATGATGTAATTTGAAAATAAATTTTTATAAATACGTATGACAAGTTATATTTTTATTATTATATTTTTAAGCAAAATATATTTAAGAGTTTACGGCCACTGTGCCAGGTGAGACGTTGTTGAAACAAAAAAAGTTATGCATTCCATCATGTACATAAACTGTATCGTAATTCGCCACGTGCAAATCAGCAAATTCGTAAAATTTTTGTTTATTTTGAACAATCCGGATAACAGAGGTTCGGATAATCAAGGTTATACTGTAATACAATATTCCTAACAGAATACAAGTGCTAATTTCATTAGGAACATAATTGATGAAATTATATTCCTATGGAAATGAAATTACACCCATGCCTATAACTATTATCCCATTATCAAGAATGGCAGCATAATTATTGGGTTGTTCAGAAAGTAATTTCGTTTTTTTACCACTAGACGGATTAGTTGTATTTTTCCCGCCATTTTCATTCTAAACTGTATTATCATTATATATTTTGACAGCTAGCATTTTAAGGCTTATTTGTAAAAAATTTTGTGATTTTGTGCAATTGTTTATTTTTTATATCCCATCAAATACGGAAGATCGAAAGCAGCGTTTTTGGCATATTTTGCTCTTTTATTACCGAAAAGGTAACAATGCTGTTCAAGCGAGAAAAAAATTATGTGACATGTATGGAGAAGATGTATTGACAGAACAACAGTGCCAAAACTGGTTTACAAAATTTTGTGATGGCAATTTCAATATTGAAGATGCACCACGTTCTGGATGGCCAGTTGAGGCCAATGAAAACAAAATAAAGGTACTGATTGAAGCAAACTGCCGAATAACAACACATGAAATCACTAAGAGATTAAATCTGTCAAATTGAACTGCTTATGATTGCTTGAAACAAATTGGTTTCGTTTCACAGCTCAATATATGGGTTCCACATGTTCTTAAAGAGAGATGCTCTCTTTGGTGGGATTTTAAGGAAATTTTTTTTTTTTGGAGCTTTTACCAGACAATTTAACAATTCATTCGAAAGTGTACTGCCATTGAGTAAACAAATTGAGTAATATCATCAAACAGAAAAGGTGGCCAGAATTGATCAACAAAACAGATATAGTGTTTTATCACGATAATGTCAAATTTCACACAAGTTTGGTAACTCGTCAGAAACTGTTATAACTTAGATGGGATGTGCTATCACACCAACAATATTCGCCAGATCGAGCACACTCAGATTATTACTTGTTCCGATCTATACAAATTTTTTTTAACTGTAAGACATTTACTTCAAATGACAATGTCAAAATCACTTGGATCAGTTTTTTGTAAGCAACGATCAAAACTTTTATAAATGTGAAATCATGCTACTACCAGAAATGATGACAACAGGTATTCGACCAAAATGGTCGATATATAATTCAATAAAATATTTATTTATTATAAAAATATTGTTTTTTCTCCACGGAAAAAAAACGAAATTACTTTCCGTTCCGAACAACCCAATACAGTATTATGTTGGCATTCCTGAAATGGGTGTTCACCTAAAACATCTAGAACTTTCATGTTCTGTTTTTGACTCTGTTAATGCAAAAATTTTTCCATGTTTTTAAAATTCTGATAATAGAAATTTTTATTTTCTTAGATATCTAAGAAAAGGAAATGTTTGACTTCAAGTCAACATTAATATTGCTCATTTTAAGAAAAATTTATATATTTTTTAAACATAAAAAAGAAAAGTAGTTAATACAGTGCAAAGTTTAACAAAAAACATTAACAGAAAAAATAAAATAAAATACAGAAAAAGTTTGGATTAATGTTTTACATAAATCATGTCATTCCTTAGAACACTTCCAAAACTGACATGACAATTTTGTTACATTTCTTCATTTCCATACTAAATAAAGTTGAATGCATAAAATTAAATGTTTGAAATAATCTAAAAATGAGAAAGAAACACTGCTATATGGAATAATTCAAATTCAATTGCTTATCTTATCAAATATTATGCTCTAAGATAAACTGGAGTATCTTTGTATCAAGAACAAATAAATAATATATAAAAGCTTAGCATGTTCATGAAAATAACAAAGCAAATACTATTAAAATAAAGTATAAAATATTCAGAGACAATTTCTTATAATAAGTAAACATGCAGTTTTAAACAGAAAATATTCTTTCTGTATCTAATACAGTAGACCCCCCTATAACGCGAGTTCCTATAACGTAGATTCCTATAACGCAACGAAAAAATTGTACAATACAAATTGATACAATATTCGTATAAAGACGCTAAAAGGGACGTGTAAAACGCAGTAAAATGTCATCGCGGACGAGCAGCCGAATTATTTTCCGCGTCCAGCGCCACGTTACGGAGAGTTTAGGCGGGTAAATTGAGTTTACTATCGTCTGTACAGTATTATATATAAATTAGGTACTGTACATATAATTATATATTAATTATATATAAATTAGGTACTGTATATATAATTATATATTAACTTAATTTATTTTAACTTTATTATAATTATATATATACTTTCCGCCGTCCAGCGTCACGCTACGGAGAGTTTAGGCGAGTAAGTTGAATTTACTATCGTCTGTACAGTATGTAAATTAGGTACCGTAAGTCTAATACAGCACT